>NW_026623278.1:3142119-3161802 GCF_030028575.1 Malurus melanocephalus
TATATATATATAAAATTACTGCAGTTTGACTGCTTCAGATCACCAGGACTTGCTATAAAGCATGTGCCAAAAGGAAGCTGTGATTAGCTGCCAGTATTAATTTTATTTTTGTCAGTTTATGAATCTTTTCTTAATAGCTACTTCTGGTTATCTTGTGTACCAATTACCTGGTGCAGTCAGAAAAAAAAACAAAACAAAACAAAAAAAAACAACAACAAAAAACCCACACCAATAAAAGCCAAAAAGAAAATAGAGAATTTTCCGAAACGTGGATAAGAAATGAGAGCAAATCAAGAATTCATGTTTTTGAAGGCAGAAATTAAAAATTGTTCAGTTACATTGCATTCCTGTGCATACTCTGGACTACAGCATGTACAAACAGGTAAATGAGAACTTAATGAGCACGGTAAGTGGATCATAAATGTGAGCCTACACACTGAAATATTCCTCTACTATTTAAACACAATAAACAACAGTAAACAAAATTCACAAATCTGGGTTATGACTTTAGTACATCTACTTCCATTAGAAGTATGCAGGTGTTGCTTAAAGGGTAAACAATTCTATTACTGTTAAAAGATACATTTTGTAAATTTCTCTTTGTAAATCTTACTGTGAACAAGATTAAAAATTACTATTTTTCATGTTTTTAAAGAAAACCTTGATTTGTGTAAAATAGAAGTATTTTAAAAATCAGTAGAAATTGCTGTGTCTTATTTTCTGCTGAATCTTTAAATAYCCTTTAATAATCTCTTGTGCTGCAAGCCTTCAGTTTAAAACTCTTGAGTTTTTGCCTTGAGTGAGCTACATTTCAAACTTTTCTTTGCTTACTCGTGTCTTTATGAGAAATAGGTCAAGTGCAGAAATTCGCTAATATGGGAACTGAATTGGCTTTCTTAATTTTCATATTTCACCCAGATTCTCTTACCCAGAATATATTACTGAGTATTATGTATAAATGATCCCGGCAAGAAATAATATCAAAGGAAATAAACGTAATCTCAATTTCTTGTCTTCCTTAACGATAGCCTTTGTGATGACCTTATTGTTATCATCTTCTAATTTTTTTTCTCAGCTTTATGACACTGTTTTTATTTTTGAAAATTTTCCTTCAAACCATTATCTTACCTCAACAATATTAGGATTTTTTCCTTTTTTGTAATTAAGACTTATAGAGAGTGTACATATAATTCAGTCAAGTGATATTGATAGTGAAGAGCAATGCAGAAGTATCCAAGCTACAGCTAAACTGATTTGGTAAATGCTTATAACAGAGTGTAGCACTAGGGAATATGCCAGAACACATTGGGAAAGAATGCAATTTATGGGATTCTGTGTCCAGGCCAATAAACTCTGTACAACAGAGTTTCATTGCATTTTCCTGAATTTTCACTTCAGAATAGAGCCATCATGGAGCCAATTGCTCTGCTGGTACAGACATGAGCTAAATTATCTCATAATAAATCAAACGGCAGATTAGTTTGAAAAAACTCCAATTTTTTTTTTTATATATATATAATTTGCAGAGAGACTGCACTTCTTGAAAAAGCTGACCATCATAAAACATATGGCCAGATTCTATTATGAAGGTCCAGAGTCCAATAATATTATGCTAACTATGCCTCACTTTCCTAAGCATCTCGTGGATTCCAGTATGAACAAAGGGATATAAAAGTGGCCTATTTTTTTGCAAGTTAAAAGATGACACCAATCAATAATCCTTCTCATGCATTTTTAATGCACCAGGCATACAACTGTACAGTAATTATTTCTAATATGAATGGCAACTACAGCCAGAAAGACAAATGCCCCCRCAGAAAAGATCCAGACTTAGCCACCAAAATTTTCATGCTTAACCAAAATTCACTGTTGACAATAAAGCTGAGGTAGASTAGTAATTATTTTAAATGATAGTAAAGTAAATCTTGCTGGCAAGACACTTATTTTCATTTTCCTAGCTGCAGATACTGYGAGGTTTATAAAGTAATGTGTTTATGCCCAATTCTGTAAGTATAGATTAKTTTCTACATAGACTGTTTTAATACAGTAGCTGATGTCACAGATAAGCTTTTACTCAAAAAGGTTTTTCAGTTGATGTAACTTAGATGAATTTACAGGAAAAGCTATTATATTAAAAGTAATYTGTTCCTATCACAGAATTTCACAGCAGGCATTAAAATATAGAACTGATAATGGTGAATATATTTTTGATATAAGTGTTGGTGAAGGCAGTGATAAAAAATAATTTCCCATTTTTCTGGTGATACAATGTTTAAATAAACACATTTTATTTTGGACCTGAGAGAATTCGAAAATAACTGCTGAATGTCAACAGGGTAGACATGCTTAAGAAAGAATACTGAGATAGAAAGGCAACATATGGATACCACTGAAAACATTTCATATTGAAAGATCCGTAACTCACAGATTTCTTATTCAAATAAGAAAACAACAACAAAAAAAAAATMAACAAAAATGCCTGAATTTCTAACTAGTTAAAAAGTCACACCATTTCTATGGCTTATCTCCTTATCCAAGGTAAAAGATACTAATTTTAAGAAGTTTGGTTAGACTGAAATATATGAAGTAACATATTATAATGAAATTATGATGGAAAGGGGCTATTAGAATGAACTTCTAAAGTTTTCATGTTAACCTTAACCAAATTTGTTTTTTGAGGATTTTGAAATTAAAATTAGGGAAGTACCTTTATTTGTCTTATAAAGTTTCTCTTAAGGAGCATAACACAGTGATTTTTTTCATGATTTCATATACCTGGCTTATATGAGAATTTTGTGACCCAATATCCAGATTATGGACTAACTGGTTTATTCTTTATAGAAACCTAGACATGCTGGGAGTGGCAGCAAGCATCATGGCATACATTTGRACAAACTCCTCAAGATGGAGCTGGGATGAGGCTGAGGCATTCCCTGAACCTCTGAAGTCAGAAACCCTGGCTGATCTCCCTTGGCCACTGAGGGCAAGCAATACAATCCTCAACTCACGTGTCAAGACATAATATGTTTGAACATCAAAAATGCTGCAAAGTGAGCTTTAATGCCTGTATGAATGACCCTGCCTGATTCACCATACTGCAAACGATGTGAAATTTTGGGACTCAGTAAGAATGGAAAAGATTGCATACCTAAGATTTTAGTAGATATAAGCTACTCAGAGTACTTGGCGATAGTAAGTGGACAATGAAATTTGAAAAAAAATTGCTGAAAATTAACATCTTACTTATACAGTTGATTTGATGTGTGATTTCTGTTGCTTTGAGTATTAAACATATCAGAATAGACAATATCTGTTTTGGTAATCTCTTAAAAGATGATTGTCCTTACTGCTGGACATCTATTCCAGCTTCAAAAAATTTCATTGTATTTTCTGCAAGTGAAAAATTTCAGAATGACTTGCTATTTTTCTTTTGAAACATTGGAAGTTTTTAAAATTTTTCCAGTTTTATTAAAATTATTCTCAAAACAGATACCTATACCTCATTTACTGAAACACCCTTTTGGTGGAAAACAGCTAAAAAAATCTTTTTTTTTTTTAACACTACTTGGAAGTACCTAAATTCATTTTGTAGAGAAAGTCCTTCTCCATAGCAGAAGAATTTCTCACCAAAATTATTTTACAAATTATTTTTCYKTATTATTTTYTAACTCATTACTATTTGCAACAACAATTTTGTACATCATCCCTGAAGTTTCTAGAATTCTGGGGAGGTTATTGATTACTGATTCTGCCTTCACTCTTTTAACAGCTCAGTACAGGTACATGTCAAGGGTGGAAAGACACCAGGGATAGGTGTCTCTTGATGGTCAGATTGTCCAATTGATTATGGCTCAGCCAACAGAAAAGCTTTTTGCTCTGGTTAAGAAAGCAGCCAAACCTTGTCAATGTAAAGCCAAGCCCAGACTTCTTATCCCTGCCTCTTTGGGGAACCATTAGTTGGGTGATAAACCCAGGCTGATACAAGAAGTTTAGAGTTCTTTAATTTCTCTTTCTGGAGCTGCAACTTATTTTATAGATGCACCTTACACACTTCTTCACATTGGAGCCAAGAACTGAGGTCTTAGGGCTCATTTCCAATCTTTCCAGGTATATTCTTTAGTAGTTTGATTGTTTATTTACATATTTGAAAACATTAAAACACTTTGGCTGTTTCTTAATATTTCTTTTGAAGACCCTCTTTTTGTGGGAGTAATGTATTGATTTCAACACATTCTTAACAGGGCTGAGTAAAGTTCACAGTAGTGTTCATCACGTGGCATCAATCACTTCTTGTTTAGAGAATTTTTAGACACAAAATCTATAGYTTCTGAAATATATTTAAGGAAGCTRMAACATARTGGCAGAACAGTGATTTGCTGATTTTTTAGTTTGATTTCATCTTAGGTTACTATTCAAGCTTCTCTGAGCAAAGTCTGATCAACAGTGAAAAAATAATAGCTTTGTAAGAAGCTTTCAGATTCCAGCAAAGTACAAATTTCACAGGAATGAAGCATTACACRTAGGAGTAGACTATTAATCCTGAATCACTTTAGAATTTGTCTTAGTTAAATTTCTTCTTCAGGCTAAARTATCTAAGTTTTGTAGGTAGAAGGCTAATACTGAGAAACAAAAAGAAATAAATRACAAAAACCTATTCATAAAGTAACATTCCTTAGGATCTCACAGCAGAAGCTCTTTTATGAACTCTTTTACAAATTTAACCTTGTGTCTTTAATTTAATTCACAGTATCTCAGATGGGTTTTCTTTCATTACACATCCTTTATCCTAGTAAATAATTCCAGTTCAGAAGTGACATCTTTGGTTAAAATAAATACCTTCCTCCTTCTCATGATGGTTTTATTCTCCTATATCAAGACTGTCAGTAGACTGAGGGGTATTTTGTGACACCTTAATCCCAGTAGAAAGAGTATTTTGCTTTGGGGATTTCCTTGGGAGATGTGGTATTCAGGATGTACTGACTAGAAGATATGAAAATCTGTACAATACTTCTAATACTATGGTTTGGCTCAATGTATTTGCCGTATTCTGTTTAGAGCATGTGATTTTTTAAGACTTTGTTTTTCCTTAAAACATAATAAATAAAAAAAATACAACTTCAACCAGAAAGAAATGTAGAAGTTCATATAATGCTACTAATCCTTCTCTTTTTGATAGTGAMAAAATTTTAAACTGTTGTTATTCAAAATATGGCTATGTGATTGCAAGATGAAAGTCCCATTTATAAATTTATTCAGGAATACAAGGTTTGGGACAAAAATATGAGCCACACGAGGTGAGAATTTTACAGTCACACTTGGGCATGACCTTTAGTTCCATGATAAATGTAAACAACTTCAGCAGCTTTGAAATGGAAGATGAATTATCCAGAGTTACATCACWACCACTACTGGGCAGCAATCCACAAAAGCTGCAGACAAGCAAATGGCCAAATTTGTGTTCTAGGCTATTTTATGGAAATTAATAAAATTGAATTAACAATGGTCAAATCAATCACAAACAAGACAGAAAACTGCCCTCACATGCTTTGTAGCAAACAAAGGAAAAAATTGAAGACTGAAAGGCATCAAACCCATTGCTTACTGTTCTTAGCAAGTCTTGCWTGAACTCCTGTTYTGTAGGCAATTTTCAGATCCTACTTGTTTGGGTTTTGGTTGTTGTTGTTTTAATTTTATTTTTTTTTCTATTTATGCACACATAAACAYCTCCAGTGTCAGTTTGTTGGTTTGTCACTTGTCAACACTAGTCAAAGGCACACTAAGAGAGCATGAGGTATGAAAATATGCTTGACTGAAATATGACAAGGACCACAATTTTCTGAGTATCTTCTTCAGGTTTATTATGATAAAAAAGGTGTCTTACTAGTTAGCCTATCATATTTTAAATGCAATCAAGAAATGCACTTCTGTGCCAATAAGGTATGTTTRGAGTTAGGTCCTGGTCACCTTTTTGGCTTTTTTTAATATCAGAGAAATAACTCTAATACAATAAACACAAAACCAGCTTGTATTGTTATCTCATTGTGTCAAAACATTCTAATATCGCCAGAGTTGTTTTCTCCTCCTGTATTCTCTTTCAATTTTTCACAGTATTTACCAGCAATTTTTAAATGATTATGCAAGCCAAATATAAACTGTCCAAAATTAAAAACATTCTCCAGCTGGCAGCAATATAAAYTAATATCATTACTGAAAACAATTTCATCCAATTTATGCAATACAGAATAGAATCATAAAGAATCTTCCACTGAAATCTTCTTTACATCTGCATTTTTGCTTTCATTGAAAGTCTTGCTAAACAAAATTTCCTACAGKTCTTAGTCAATCTGGTCCTATTTTGTGAATGTCTGAGTTTTTCAAAACTTCGTTGAAGTCAGTGATAGTCAATCACTGACTTCAATAGTGGTTTCAATAGTCTTGTTTCTTTGTAGAATTTTTTTACCACCTCATTAGGATTCCACAGATTTCAAACCATTAGTTGATTGAGTATTATAGCTGTGGTCCCTTTTTTTCCTCTGTTTGAGGGGTGTCAGTTGTGCCACCATCACCACGTCAAAGAAGTAAATTGCAAATAATGRATCAAGTAAGAAATAAACTAAATTTTACAATGTAAATAATTTATTCAGATTTTAATATTTATCACAATAACAGATTGTCTTGACTCTAAAAACAAGTAATATATCACAGAGAAAATTAATTATCAATTGTTGCTAGTTGTCCTCAAAATACAGTGATACAAAAAAGAAATATTTCCTAAAGTGTGAATTAATATTTCACTGGTCTGTGCAAGGACTTTTCCACTTTAAAGCCTTACTAATTAAAAGAGTATATAAGAATTTTGAAATTTGCATGCAGGACATTTATGACATACTTCGAAGTGCATGAAAAAAAATTATTCGCAGCTTTTGTATCAAGGTTTATGTTTCCTGAAAGAAGAAAAAGACTGTCTCACTTGAGTGCTGAAATTGCAGTTAGTCATAGATGTTGCAGTCAATAGAACCATGTTTAGTGTCAAAGCTAAATATCAGTCAAATAATTTCAGGAGTTCCTGAAAATCATGCCATGACACAAGCAATCTGACGTGAAGAAGGAAGTAAAATTTTGGAAAAATGTGTGCCAGCTTCATTATATGCAAAACTATGTCAGTCATTATATCTTCTGTGAAAAATACAGACTAGTTCTTATGTATTTTTAAATAGGCCAGTATCATCACAATGGTATTCTCTCAGGTTTGGTTTTAGCAGGAATAAAGCCTTGCAGTCAGATAAAAATATTATGCCCACACCACTTCAGAATTTGGACTATGAGGAATGTGATGTTAGTGCAGAAATATATCAAATAACRTTGACATGATCAGCAGCAATGCACTGCTTGCACACAGAAAAGATGAGAGTTCTGGGCTATTCTGGCACTCAAAATTGGAAACCGACACACTTCAATTAATAATAGCGTTTGTTCATTGCTGAATTGACAGGAATTCTATGCAAGGCTTGTACTTATGTTTTCTGTTCCCAAAGAAAGCATCATCTTGAATATCCCCTTCCCAAATTTTTCCATATATTTGTTTCATTGTAAGTGAATTCAGAAAACATTAATAGTATATTTGGTCTCATCAATCAAACCTCCCTTCACAAGCAATTTTTACCACATTTCCTCTGATGTTATTTTCCCCTCTACAGTGCACTTGTAAGAGCCCACCTGGGGTGCTGCATCCAGCTCTGGAGTCCCCAGCACAGGAAAGCCATGGACCTGTTGAAGTGAATCCAGAGCAGAGCCAGAAAGATGATCAGGTGGCTGGAACACATCTATGAAGAAGGCTGAGACAGTGGTGTTGTTCAGCTCTAGGAGCACCTTAGTGAAGCCTTTCAATATTTAAAGGGGGCTTATAAGAGAGAGTACTGTTTAGTAGGGCCTGTTGCAATGGATAAGGAGCAATNAGTGTGAATTAATATTTCACTGGTCTGTGCAAGGACTTTTCCACTTTAAAGCCTTACTAATTAAAAGAGTATATAAGAATTTTGAAATTTGCATGCAGGACATTTATGACATACTTCGAAGTGCATGAAAAAAAATTATTCGCAGCTTTTGTATCAAGGTTTATGTTTCCTGAAAGAAGAAAAAGACTGTCTCACTTGAGTGCTGAAATTGCAGTTAGTCATAGATGTTGCAGTCAATAGAACCATGTTTAGTGTCAAAGCTAAATATCAGTCAAATAATTTCAGGAGTTCCTGAAAATCATGCCATGACACAAGCAATCTGACGTGAAGAAGGAAGTAAAATTTTGGAAAAATGTGTGCCAGCTTCATTATATGCAAAACTATGTCAGTCATTATATCTTCTGTGAAAAATACAGACTAGTTCTTATGTATTTTTAAATAGGCCAGTATCATCACAATGGTATTCTCTCAGGTTTGGTTTTAGCAGGAATAAAGCCTTGCAGTCAGATAAAAATATTATGCCCACACCACTTCAGAATTTGGACTATGAGGAATGTGATGTTAGTGCAGAAATATATCAAATAACATTGACATGATCAGCAGCAATGCACTGCTTGCACACAGAAAAGATGAGAGTTCTGGGCTATTCTGGCACTCAAAATTGGAAACCGACACACTTCAATTAATAATAGCGTTTGTTCATTGCTGAATTGACAGGAATTCTATGCAAGGCTTGTACTTATGTTTTCTGTTCCCAAAGAAAGCATCATCTTGAATATCCCCTTCCCAAATTTTTCCATATATTTGTTTCATTGTAAGTGAATTCAGAAAACATTAATAGTATATTTGGTCTCATCAATCAAACCTCCCTTCACAAGCAATTTTTACCACATTTCCTCTGATGTTATTTTCCCCTCTACAGTGCACTTGTAAGAGCCCACCTGGGGTGCTGCATCCAGCTCTGGAGTCCCCAGCACAGGAAAGCCATGGACCTGTTGAAGTGAATCCAGAGCAGAGCCAGAAAGATGATCAGGTGGCTGGAACACATCTATGAAGAAGGCTGAGACAGTGGTGTTGTTCAGCTCTAGGAGCACCTTAGTGAAGCCTTTCAATATTTAAAGGGGGCTTATAAGAGAGAGTACTGTTTAGTAGGGCCTGTTGCAATGGATAAGGAGCAATTTTTTTTTTTTTTTTTAAAAAGGTAAAAAGAATATACTTTTTGCTATGAGGATGGCAATACATTTGAATAGGTTCCCCCGAAATGTTGTGGTTGCCTCATCTCTGGAAGAATTCAAGGCCAAGTTGGATAGGTCTTTGGACGATGTCTGTGCCCATCACAGAGGGAATGCTGTAGAAAATGTCCCTTCCAACCATTTTATGATTATATGATAACTATGCTCAATCTTGTGTGAGACACTAATTCTGCTGAATTTCATTTTTCGCCCATTCTCTTCCATATAAACAATCCTATAGAGGRCATGTGAGAATCTCATGACAACAGCCCTTTTCAACTCTTCCTAGTTTCATCTGTCACCTCTTCTTCTCTTCGACTTACTGAAAAAATGGTAGGGAGATTTAGTTTTAAATCTTTCTGGTAGGACGTATTGCCTGTTTACAATCTGTCAACTAGGTGGACTTGGCAATGCAAGTTCAGTCCTGACAGCTGCTTCTTGTGACAGGGTGAATGCACTGCCATGCACATTCTGCAGACGAGAGTGTCTTCCAGCAGAAAGCAAGGCACTTTGAAGGATGCTGTGTTCCCAGGTTTGATTTTGGCATGCGTTAGAAATCATGTCCAGAGAACACAGTCCAAGGATGTGAAAGTGCCCTCTGATCTTTCAGTAAAGCTGTAGCCATACCAAATCACTGGCATTTGTTAGCTGAYTGTGTTTTGAAKAAGAGTGTACACATCTGATGGAACRGCTTTTTTGTTATATCCAGAACACACAAAAAGTTTGAAGAATAACTGCAAGGATACCCTATTCTCAATGAGGGAAAAATTACTTTACAATTAATTTTAGTGTTTCCMAAATCCACTACTTAATAGAGAAGAGAAAGAGCTGATAGATAAAGYAGCAATTTTCACTGGAGTCATTTCTTGCAGAGTAATGAAGCAGYTCAAAACAAACTCTTTTCTCTCCCCCAAGCTATTATTGGCTTGTGAGAGGTAGGAAGTTTTCATCTTGCTTGGCACGTTCTCCCACACGTCATGTGACTTCATTGCTGTTCACACTAAGACAAGTAACAGTGAAAGCCTCCTATCATTATGTACCTCGTGAAGAAAAACCGGAATTCTGACCGCCTCCACTTCAAATGTTGTGCATCGATGGTGTTGCATTCTGACRTTGCCTTGAAGTTTGCAAATGTGCATATGCAGATTTTATGGAACTGTTAAATGTGGTTCAGCACTGCCACCTGGATGGAAGTGAGGGATCTCAAGCCAAGAACCCATCACCATTCTCTAAAAAAGGATGTAGTGAAGATAAAATGTGRTGTTTCTGTATCCATATGGAAGGCCAGTGAAGATTTTCACAGTCTCACCAGAGGTATTTTGTTTGTGTATTTAAATAAAAATACATAATAATACACACGTGTTATACTGTCCCATAAACAAAATATGTGCTATTTTTCTGTMATTTATTTGGACTTTCAGCACATGTACAGTAGGAAAATGAGCCATGATCATCAATGTTAATATCCAGAGTGAACATCTGCATCTTGCTGCTGCCAAAAGCAAAAGGTTGCCAGCCCAAATGGGTATAGTAGCCAACTTCAGAACACAAAACGGCCTCTTGCCTGGTGGACACACATAAATTCCTTCTAACCTCTGGGCTTCTTCGTTACCAAACAATAGGAAGTCAGCTTGAGCAAGTGATGCCTTACTGCTGCCCCAAATGAACTTCTGTGCCCTGATATTGTTCCAGCTTGGCAAAAACCTGAAGTTAAACTTACCCTCTTTCTTCTCTCCCTTTAGAAAGTAGGCTATCCCTCTCTTCTCTTACTATTGGAGCTCTGGAAAATTACTAGTCACCCCAACAGCATTCTTCAAGTAGAGGAACAAAACTAGAAGACTGAATATTTACAGAGTACTGGAATTACAACCTCACTTTTCAAAGGAAAAAAAGTGCTTTGTAAAAGTAAAAAGAGACAAAAATACTAATACTTTGTGTGGAAGGAAAAAAAAAATTCAAATCTTCCACAAGTCCAACTTTTTCCACATTTCCAAAAGGAGACAAATCAATAGAGCACATGGATAAACAAACAAAATTTTCAAAAGAATAAGCACAGTAAATCAAGAAAATATGCTCTTAGTCACCTATATTCCTGTCATTATAGTTCTTGCCCTTTATTTTTCACTAAGTTTCTGGCGGGCTTGTAATTTCATATTTTAATTAAAGATTTTTTCTCTTCAAGAGCACCACTCTCCATGTAAAGCAAGATTTCAATGAACTGACATATTAAAAAAAATAAGATAAAAAATTTTGTTACCAGTTCTTCCTCTTGCAAATAAAAGTGGATTTCAACAAGCATTCAAATTTTGACTGATTGTTTTTCACAGATGCTATTTTTACCCCCAGATTGGACTCTGTCCCTTTCATGTTTCATGACATTTCAGTCTCCCTTGTTGTTTTTCTCGCTCACAGCTCATTAACGCACTTCACATCTGTCTACCATTGCAAAAAGTTTAGTGCGTTTGGAAAAGCTGAAAAATAAAAGAGAAGTCACTAGGGAAAAGAAAWTTTTTCTAATGGCTGTATTGCATGTATGTGGCTCTTTTAGTTACCTAGGAAATTGCTTTAAAGTTTAATATGATTGTCAGATTAATTCCCAGGACTCCAGATACAATTGAGTGCAACTGATGTAGACATATAATACACTAAAAATTAATTATATCAGTTTTACACTTTTTAAAGACAAAGTAAACCAGTCAAAATAATTGTTGTGATGCATTTTTCAAATGTTTGTTGTGAAATAAGTCTCAATTATCAGACTTATTTTGCTAGAATGACAAAAATCTATTTAGTTGCTGTAAAGACAAGTCTATGAAGTGGTTCAGATAGCAATCTGCAAAGTGTTGAAAACCAGAGAATAAAAATATCATTAAAAACAACAGAAGAGTTGAAGAGATTTGCTAAGTCATCAGCTCCAAACTCTTGCTATGAAAGGAATCTGTCATATGATCCTTCCCATAAATGCATCAAGCTTCAGTTTTAAAAYGAGTTATATTTTTGTCTCCACTGCTTTTAGAAAACTGTTCTAGAAGCTTACACTTCTTTAGGATAGATATCGTAAAATCATAGAATGGTAGAATTGAAGAATCATAGAATTACAGAGTTATTTGGGTTGGAAGGGACCTTAAAGACCACTGAGTTCCCACCCTTCTGCCATGGGAAGGGASACTTTCCACTAAATGAGACTGCTCAGAGCTCCATCCAGCCTGATCACTTCCTGTGTTGAATTTCAATCTRCACAGCTCACACTCATCAGTCCTGGCCCCAGCATTACCTTTTGCTTAAGTATTATTTCTCCATCATTTATTCCCTGTAATGCTCACAATAGTTGTATCTCTTACGAAATATTTCAACTGTCTTTTTCCAAGCAGGTTGTCCATCATGCTCATTATCTAATAAGCCCGTTCTTCCCCTCTTCCCATTTTAATTCCATGCCCCATGGTCGTAAGAAAAGTGTGCTGATTTAATAACAGAAATTAATAAGAAATAGAAGATGGCTTTTCTGGTTGTTGTTGCCTTTGCTATCATGGTGTAGACTTTCACACATCATAAAACTGAACAATTAATATGCTCTGGCCAAGATGCTTATAAGTAGACTTCAGTTTGAATGCCTCTATTCATATATACATACATTTTGCTTATAGACACACATTTTCCAGATAATTGGATTCATTTTATAATAGACCAGATGGCAGAGCTTCTAAAAATCTATCAGCTTTTTCTCTGCTGTCTTGTTTTCCAGCTTATTTCTGTTATAAATTGCAAGAAAACAATTATCTTGATTTATATGTGACTGCATATGCACATGTGACTGTTGAGGGAAATTAACTGCTGTTAGAAGACTGGATACACTCTCTACTAATAAAAACTGYTTTGCTCCAGAGAAATCTTAGGAAGTACAGTTGCCTGATATTTGCTAAAGAAGGAAGGAAATTATAAMTATGTGGTTGGGAGACTCCATTTAAATACTTTGTAAATGCAGAGTTATCACCTAGAGGATGGGACCTCTGAGATTGTAGTAATTCATATACAGTGAAAAAAAACCCCAAACAATAACAGAAGCTGCTRGCATATATGATCTGTTCTTCCTTTGTGTGTGTGTGTGCAGGCATTCATTCAATCACAGAATGGAGATGACATTTGAACACAGSAAACTGCATTTGTGAACCATGCACGTTCAAAGGCCATTGATGGTGGATGCATAACAGGCTCCCAGCTTTTGGACTGCTCTCCACTGAAATAACAGAGACAGCGCTTCCCTGAGTTGAGTGTTGAAGAGGAACAAAGTGTCAAAGTGCTGTGCAATCACAGGTGTTACTTTTTATGCTCATTCATTAAGGAAGGAAGACGCGTTAAATCAATGCATCCTGGAGGTAAAGAGAGATTGGATGACTCATTAAACATTCCCATATTTAGCTGAGTAAGGCTAGTTATGGTACTTATTTTCTTATCCTTGAGAACATCATTATTCCATATTTCAGGTAAAAAAAAATCCTAATGATTTGTTTTGGGGGTTTTTTTTAAGGCTATATGAATTCATTTTTTAGAGCTATATGAATTCATTTTGTCACCTTACATCTCCAGGTGCTATTTTAATGCCCAGCAAAAAGGCAMATTCCAGTGAAAAAGGGAAAGAGAAACCATCTGACAGCACAAAKATGTTTTGCCTTATATATCTGCTCAATAGTTGGTTTATTTATTTTTTTTTTTTAAGGTGGAATATGAGTAAACTGGAACCAGTCAGTCACAGTCAAATCAGTTCAACTGCTGGAATAAAACTGCTGGTCCCAAATGCAAGTGCCTGAAATTACCTGGAGTTCTGAGCTCTCATACATAGCCAAGCACTAATCACAGAAACATTCAATTAGCTCCATGCTATTTTTTGCTTTGCCAGGATTTTGTTCTTCTCACCTCTCCTGTGGAAACCCCACATTCTCCCCACAGTGAATAATGGGTATTGATGAACAGGGACTGGTAMAACAGCTACAGATTTGCACCTTTGTTCATGCCCTTAAAGAAAGGGGAAATCTGTGATGGTGGGGGAAAAACCCTCCAAGCTCCAGAAAACAGTGACACTGGTGACTGATACAGAGCATGTGCAGCCAACAGCTCTGAACAGGCAAAGCACTTRGAGTTACTATGTGGATTGGAAATCTTCCCTGTGTTTCATTTGACTTGAGTTAAATTCACTTTTGACCTTTGAAATATCAAACTTAATTGAATGTAAAACTTGTTTCAGTTGGACTCCTAAGCACAGGAAGCTTCCTTTTTTTTTTTTTTTTTTAAATGAACTGAGAAAATAGTTTGCTATACCTCTGAGAGAGAATTTCGTAAGTAAAAAAATCTCTATGCCAACATTTGTCTTCACCAAGAAATTGATGCTCTAAAATCCAGAAGATTCTTGAATTTTTTTTTTTTTTTTAATTGTATATTCTTGGGGTTTTCATAGCTATATTTGACAATACTTCTCTGATGTATCTACTCTTCTGAGTWGATTTTAAACTTCTAGATTACTTTGCTACTTTGATTCAATTTCTTTGTTAAGAAGGCCAGGAGTAAGAATATGACATGCCACAAGATGAAGACTCAAGTTACTTTTTTCAAAAGTGGTTGTCAAAGCAGACTGGCAATCATCTTTTGTCTAAACTGTATGCCACTTTTTTTATTCCTTTTTTTTTAAGAAAAGAAAAAGGTTGTGCTGTCTATTATCAAACTAATTTTACTTTAATTTCCTGTCATCATGATATTTTTTATTTTACTACACAAAAAAGTGCCAATCTGATGGACAGTTTTCCATTTAACTGAATGAATCAGCATGTAAGCATGTATTTTTGTCAAATATTGTTTCTATGAGCTCTTACATATTCAAGTGTTTTGAGCTAAGATTAATTATTTTAGCCCACCCATTCTTCCCTCTTCTTTTGTTCTTTGAAAAAATAGCTGACTGCTTTCCTAGGCTCTAAAAAAGAACAAGACAAAGCTTAATATTAAAAAAAGTCTGTGCTATTAGAACAAGTTCTTTGTCTTGAAGGCATAATGACTTGTAGCACGCAGAGTCTTTCTGGTAAGAAAGAAATAACAATAAAAAAAAGAGCAGCCTTTCAAATGCTAAATTAGCTGCTCAAGAGAGCTCATGTTGTTTCGGGAAAAAAAAACAGAAATGCACACAAGGATTGCAATCTTCAACAGATTGGAAACTGCCACWTTGCAAAGCTGTTCTTTGAGACAAATGAAAATGGTAGGCAACTTCAGAAAGTGACTTCTACCGTCTTAAGCAAGTGGAAATTAGGATCCCATCAGGATGGTGGGAAATTTTATCTAAAGAATCTATTRGTAGAATTTAAAGATGAGACTTTACTTTCTTTGAATTCCAGGACTTGTTAAACCAGCTTGACCATATCCTGTCTCATGTCACTCCAGTCTGTTACATGGCTGGARTACACACTTGGATTAGGCAAAAAAGAATTTCTCCATCTTTCCTCACAGTTCAGGGGAAGTACAACTTGCTCTTCTACAAATTCTCAYTCTGCATTTGTTACCATTTGCAAGGATGAAACTTTTGTGTTCTGTGCTGGCTTTGGCTGGGGTAGAGTTAATTTTCTTCACAGTTGTTGGTATGGGGCTGTGGTTTGGATTTGTGCTGAACACAGGGYTGATCATATAGAGGTGTTTTTGTTATTGCTGAGCAGGGCTATGCACAGAGCCAAGGCCTTTTCTGCTGCTTGTACTGCCATGTTGGCATGGGAGGGYAGGAGGTGACAGCTGGGACAGGTGACCCCAACTGACCAAAGGGAYATTCCAGACTGTATGACTTCATGCTCCATATATAAACTTGGAGGAAAAAAAAGGAAGAGGGGAATATTTGGAATGATGCTGTTTGTCTTCCCAAGCCACTGTCACAAATGATGGGGCCCTGCTGTCCTGCCTGCCCATGGGAAGATGTGAATTAATTCCTTGTTTTGCTTTGCTTTTCTGAATGGCTTTTGCTTTCCCTATTAATCTCTCTTTATCTGAGCCCACGGGTTCTCTATCTTTTACCGTTCCAATTCTCTCTCCAATCCTGCTGGTGGGGGAGTGAATGAGTGGCTGTCTGGAATTAAACCACCACAGGTTCCTACATMAGACCCCAGCTCTCACTTAAACACATCCATCAGAACCAGGATGGAGCAGATCAGTGTAACATCCCAGAATTTTTCCTTGTAACTTTCCTTACTTTATATAGACATAATACAGAATCATCCCCACTTGCCCCACACCTGTCGCAAGACCAGGGACTTCTCAGTGATTACCAACAATTTTAAATAGTTTAAAGTCACCTAACACAAAATGAGTGTTACTGCAAAGATGCACAATCAAGAGTGCTGTAGAAATTTATACCACCTGAATTCCTGGGATATTGTTTGCATGAAATTGAAGGCACTGTTTATTYCTTATAAATATGACACTAGAAGAGGAAGAAAGCAAAAAATAGACTTCTCTATTTTTCTCCAGATGGTAAATAATTTTATTCAGATACTCCATTTTAGCCAAGATGTCAGATTCTTTCAGTCTGCCTTATCTTATTTAGGTTTGTCATATTGAAGCTGGGCTTGTACTATACAGTCAGTTTCTTAAAAAAAACCTCTCCACATCTCACAGTAATGTAGACTAAGGCAGAATCTAAAATATATCTGCTACACTTATGTAGTATCAGGTGTGGCTTCAAAAGAATGACCTACACAGGAAAAGAACTAGAAATAATTCTCTGTATTTCAATTGTATTCTACTTCTTTATGAATGAATGGCAGCAAAGGTGAATACCTTAGCAGGCAATCAKAGGTGGAATGACAATGTTTATTCCCTACTGAGAAAACTCAATATAATTTTCTTAGGCTAAAATGTTATGTTTATAGTTATGATGAAGACAAAAAGTGTGATTTTACTTTGCTAGGGAAAAGGAGAACATATTTTAGAAAGGCTATGAAGAATCAGCAGCAAGACAGAGGTGGTAAGCAGTCCCAAGAGAATTCAGAACATCACTGTTGTGCAACGCAAGTAAAAATAGACATAGAGAGGATGCTTGGAAACAGAGAATAAAATTATTGKTTTTTTTTTAAATCAGAAAAGTCAGAAAAGTTTTGCTGTGGCTTTCCCTCCACACTGACCATTAAAAATAAAAAGAAATTTGCTTTCCATGCACTGTACTTTCACTGTACTCTTYCTGTGCCATATTCTACAGTGTTAAACATTGTGGTATTTTACTGAAAAAAAAAAAAATATTCCCCTGTTATATTCCAAAATGTTAGCTAAATTTAGACCTGTTAAACACAATAGTTCTTATTTTTGAAGAATGAATAATTTTATCTTTAAGACATTCCTTAGGAAAAGTATTTTAAATTGGACATTTCTGTTTGCTGCCTCTCAACATTATGAAKAAATCCCAACAAGTGACACTCCTGATCCCAAGATGGGTGCAGATAGGAAGTTCAGCAAACCTTAACTCTTAGGGAGAGTGAAACTGCCAGGAAAAGCCAAGATTTCACTGCCATGATTTGGAGTAGGGTYCTTGGGATGGTTTCTTTTGCAGGTTTCTTTCTCTGAAAGTTCATGAAGGACTTGGAGTGAGCATTCCTTTAAAGGATTGAATTACATCAAGACCACTGGTTCCCTGGAAAGAATGCTGACAAAAGGATTTCCCAGGGCTCAATGCAAGACTCACTAAGTGGAAAATAGAAATCATAAGCAGCAGGTTTCATGTAAAATTAGGAAAAGGGAAAGAAATAAGATCCATGTTGCAGTTTCTTATATCAGGAAAAAAAAAAGCAAGATAGATTAAGGACAATAAAGGAATTAAGTATAGTGAATTGCATTTTTAAATGAATGCTTGTCTAAAAACAAATGGAAAGACCTGAAAAAAAATACAGAAAGAAGATAATTGTTCATTCAGCCACATAGTTTTGTTGTTTTTTGGTTTTTTTTTTTTAAATACCAAGATCAAAATAGAAATTGAAATTAGAGCATCAGTGTGCCTTGAAGAGAAAATGCAATTTGAAAGACATAGAAGACAACAAACATCCCCAATTCTTGTTCCTATTAGCTGTCTACCCAAACTGGAAAACTAGCACGTAAATGTGGATAGAGTAAACCTCTTAAATAAAGATGAGGCAGTTAAAAAAAAACAAAAACGAAAAAACCAAAAAAAACCAAAAAAACAAACAAAAAAACAAAACAAAAATAAAAAAAACAGGGAGCACCATGTGGCCACAGGTCAGCAGTAGACTCTCTAAATCAAGGGTAATGCAAACATCACAAGTGACCAAGACTGATTTGGTCATTCTTTAGTTAAGAGAAAGACAAAAGAAGCACTGAAAAAAATTTGGTAGAGTTTTGTGATGCTCATTACATGAAGAAAACTGCAATCTTATGAGAGCAGTTAAAAGTTGAACAATAGGATGTTAGAGGCATAGGTAGGATTGCATAATATGGCCATAAAATTTTGATTACCATAGGCAAAAAGTGCTGCTTTSAAGTGAAAAAAGAAAAAGACCAGAAATTCAGCAGAATTTACTGAAGCTGAAAGCTGTTCCTTTGYCACTGAAAGCCTTTAAAGCTATTTTAATGGAAATCAACCTTTTCATAAAATCAAAATAGGCATTTATGCTGGGTGCTCCAGGCTTAATGACAATAAAATTTCAAATGTTAGAGTCTGAGGAAAAGTTGACAAAAATTGCAAGGGCAGGGACTAAAAAAAGTCAGCATACATGGGATTGTTCCCCAGGAGTAGGTTAGATGCAAATACAACTATGTTTTCTTAAATAATTGGTTACTTAAAAAAGTTACATTGAGGAAATAGCTAGAGGTGGCTAGCCCTGAAAAAAAAAAAAACCTAACCTGATGTGAAATAAGCAAAGAAGTGTCTGTGTTGAGGGAGAAAAAGAGTGGAGATATCTTTTTCTATTGCTTGCAGMCCACATTTGAATTGACTAAATCATTCACGAAATTTCACCCTAAAGGAGGAAAATGGAATAAAAATTTTGGAAGGAGCATATACTGCTGATTTGTTTTAAATAACAGATTTGTTCTGAAGTGTTCATAGGTGATTTTTCTCCAACACCCCTCCTCACTCTTGTTAAGAAATTTGCTAATGGAGGGTGTCAGGTAAGCAATTAAGCCCCTTTCTCACTGTGTTTAAGAWATAAAAACAATTTTGAAAAAGCCAGTGAAATTCAAGTTAGATCATATCTGTGCAGCAGCTTTTAAACTGAAACAGAATGAAATRCTTGTTGCCTCCAAGGAGAAATAAAATGACTGCTCCAGAAGATAAAAAAGATCCCATTAATGCACAAAAGGTTTAGSGACTGTATATTTAGTATATCTATTACTCTAAGCCCTCAACCTGAGACCAGGCAAAACACATTTACCATGGCAAGGAAACAGAGCTATTGTCATCATGAAGTACAAAACTAACACCTCAATCCATGCCAAAATTATCTTTGTTTTAATGTGTCTACGTAAAA
>NW_026623278.1:3162792-3191923 GCF_030028575.1 Malurus melanocephalus
AAAAAACCCCAACACAATACTCCTAGAAAAAAAACAAGGTACTTGAATTGAGTAAAAGGCTTGCAAAATCCAGTTGACGGTCAGCTAAGCCCTACCAGTTTGGTTCTCAGTATGATGATGTTTTGTTGCTTCTTATAATCCTGAACAAATGAAATCAAAATGCCATTTTTGATATGTAGTCAAATTCCCTGATGGAAAGAACCTTGGGTAACAGAAAGGCAGGCTTTTGAAGATAACACGACAAAATCCAACAATTGGATTTGCCTTACAAAAGGACCTGAAGTACAGGATTTCCCACCGGATTTTTGCTGAAAACTTCAAAGATTATTGAAAAAATATCTTTAGAGGAATAAGATGAAGTTGCTTCAGAATTTTAGCTGTCACAAAAGCTGACTCTATAAATCTTGTTGG
The DNA here is from genome assembly GCF_030028575.1 of Malurus melanocephalus. Lineage (NCBI taxonomy): Eukaryota > Metazoa > Chordata > Aves > Passeriformes > Maluridae > Malurus > Malurus melanocephalus. The sequence continues at coordinate 3,163,204 of NW_026623278.1, forward strand.
TTTTATGGTGTTTAATAAAAATTCTTTTTTATAAGATCTGATCTTGGAGTAATTATTTTTTGATTGGACMACCATCCTCCTGCTAACCAACTACCATAATTTTACATTTTTCATACAATTCACCTCAAAAAACAAAGAAAAGTTTTTATATTAACTGCATAATTTAAGAAGAAGAAGTAAAAAAAAAGGTTGGTTGTAAAATCCAGTACTCAGAACTTAGGAAACTCAAAACTCATATGAAACTTATAAGCATGCCACAAAATTAACTTATCCAAGCATGTTGTTACTAATTAAATAAATACCGTATTAAATAATACTTATGCTATGTAAGTAGCATAGAAAACAATATTGTACTAAAGTTACATGGGCTACAATGACTCCCAGTAAAGTTAAATCTTGTTAAATGCAGCAACCTGACCCTATTGCTTAGCAGCAGCAACATTCTATGGACACTTCTTGCACACWGTGAAGCCAGGTTAGGTGAATAACACCTGATCTCTGTCAGAAAGGAATGTTTCTTTCTGAAGAGGAAATTAGATGGGTTCAGATGGCACGCCAAAAAAGAAAACTTACCCCAGCTTTCTTGAMTGGAGTTTCCTGCCCCCACTCCACTTCCACTGTCTTTCTGCAGTAAATCTCTGTTTCAATTATGTGGTACTTCAGTGTTTGGAATGAGTTTATACAGTCATGGTRTTGGATGCACAGTAAGGATCATGGATGAAATTCATCCTTTGTTCTTGATATAAAGAGGCAAAAGCTCCTGATGCACTGGGCTATTTATGGTTTGTGGAAAATCTTCCCTTCTTCTGTCATCACTTAATTACTTCCCTGTGTATTGCACTGTTGGCTGAACCCTTGCTTTTGCCTTAAAATATTTATGGTCATTAAGATTTTTTTCAGCTGCTGACATATTCTGACCACAAACAAACAAACGAAAGTAATTTTTTAGTCAACTTTGTTTTGGTAAAATTTGAATAGAACCTCTTGTGATAAAATTAGGTAGGGATCTCCTCAGTATCGTATCTGTGACCTGCTGCAAAACAGGCAGCTTGGAAAACTGACACCACAAATGAATCTTTCATAAATGTCTTTAGTTTAAGAAAATACTCCTCTTTCAAAAAAAAAAAAAAAAAAAAAAAAATCCTATTTTTAATCCTGTATGTTGTGAAATAATTCTCTGTGTTCTGTATTTCCAGTTCAGGAAAAGCCTTGAGGTAGACATTTTTGAACAGAGCATGATCAGCAACTTAAAGAAGTGCTTTATGCTGTTAAAAATATGCTAAGACTGGTAAAAAAAATCCACTATTGAAGACAGGCAATGTAGCTGTAACATCCTGATGCAGACGAGTTTATTGAGACTAATCTGTAGATAAAAGGTTTTAGAGACAGAGGAAAACAGCTTTTTGTGATTGTTATTTATGTTGTCCAGTCTCAAAATGAAGGGTCAGATATTAACTAGTCTTAAAGAATATTTTTTATATGCACCTGAGATTGTATAAAGTCTATGAAAGCATATCTGATAAATAAAAAAACTGAAACATGATCAACCAACAACAAGAAAAAAGAAAAACCTCAAACAAGAAATAATGCCAGGTTCTTCTGGTATTTTTCTGATGACCTGGTTATTAACAAACTGTAATTTGCCTTACTAATTCACAATAGTTTTCCTTCACAGTTTTCCTGGTGAAGAAGAAAGATTAGCTCAACAAAACAAATGCATCTTTGTTATACCTGACTTTCATATTCTATAAAGCAGTTATAAAATAARCTTCATTGAAAATGTTCATTCTAACCATTTTTTCATTTAATCAAGARAAAAGAATTGGAGTTTTCATTTGATTCTGATGGAAAAGATAGAAGAGATGAAATGACAACCTTCTGATGGCATAAGGTGATCCACTTAATCATTATTCTTTAATAATTAATACCTCTATAAATTTTCTCCTTACAGAAAACTCATAAGATTAGAAAATATTATTTCCCACCTGAAGGCTGTAATATTAAGACATGAAATTGGTTTACCCAAGACTCCATATTCTCAGATCAGTGTCCTAGCTGCTAAACCATCCTTTCCATTCAGGCCCAATGCTTCCTCTGTGGAAACCTTAAAACCAGAAGTAACTAAAGAGAACTAAAATGTCAGACACATCAGAGACGACATAGACTTGGCTCACCCCTTGTCAGTGGAAGTTCTAGAAGGAAAATATAAAGAACCATCACATACGYACTTTTGTTTTCAGTTCTAACACAGTAGACATGACATAAACAGCATTAATGCTTACTAAAGAGGTCTAAGTATTCAGCAGTCATTGACAGGATGAAAAATAAACAATAATATTGTAGAGTGCAGAGGAATTAGAATTCAACTGCAGATCATCATGAGCGGGGAAATTCTTGAAACTAAGGCAGAGGTCTGCTTAAGTGYGGTTAAATCACTTTGAGCAGTAACCCCAAATGTTAAGGTCATGTTTCTGAAGACTTTTAAAGAGCTTTTTCATAATTGTTTGATTTTTTWAAATTATTATTCTGATGGCTGAAAAACCTTTTTAAGGACAGGTAAGAGCTGCACTTATCTGGAGCATAAATTAAATCCATATTAGGAATAGCAGATTTGAAATTTTTTTAAAAAATAGAAAAAGAGAAGAAAATGCTTGTTTTCCACCTTTAAATCTTTAAATTTGAAACACTGTCAATAAAAAAAAACCCAAAAAACAAAACAAAAAAACAAAACAAAAAAAAACAAAAAAAAAACCAGTTGCACACTCAGAATTGATAACTGATGTTTACTGTTCATGGTCATGAGCTGGAGTCTCAAAAAAGATCATCCAAATCAAAAACTGAGTTAGTGAATTACCAAATCAAGACATGGAAAAAAATGTGGCTCCACGTTGTTGGAGAAAAGAAAAACATCGGTTTTGCTGACCAGAGGAAGTAAATGACAACAAAGTTCACTTAATATATAATTTTGTGTTGTTRTTGTTCAGCTGACATTGCTATGAGAAATTAAACATGCAGCAACTGCACAAATCAGTGTTAAGAACAAAAGGAGCTTTCACAAGGTACACATTTCCACATCAAAACTTCCTCTCAGTTCTTTCTGTTTGCATCTTTATTCACTATCAAAGYCAATAGTCTGTGCAGTCTTCACTGTTATGGCTGTTGTTCATTCCAGGTGCTGGTGATGCACCTATGACACCCCAAGCACCATGGCAACAATAAAGTTGCATGCAGAAGATGACTGCATTCAAGCTGTGGTCCTTGTTGCTGTTGTAGTTGCTAGGTTAGATTGTTGATTGGTTGGTTTATTGGTTGTTTTTGTCCCTGTTTTTATTCTGGGTTGTGTTTGGTTTGGTTGCTTTGTTGGGTTTTTTTTTTGGGGGGGAGGGGGGTGGCACCTTGTATATACTCTGTTGTCATATTACATAAAAGCACAAATTTAATTCATTTAATATCTAACACACATCATCAGTTAAGGTACTTGTACATGTGACAATACAGTCAACAGCAAAAAAAAAAATGTATATAAACAGATTATTTTTAAAAATTATTCCATTATCATATGGAATACATGTGAATCATGTTCATCAGAAGAATGAAATTTCTTTATGATATCTGTATCTTTATTTTTGAGTGTCATTTCCCAAGTGTCATCACTCTGAGATTTTTCTACACTACCTATATCTTTYCTTCCTGTCTGGCTTGAGAAGATGCTACATTGCAGAAATCACTAAGCAATATCTTCTGTAAACTGAGATTTAAACTTTAATGTGTCATGTGTTGWAAAAAGAAGTTAATTTGAAGACAAGTTTCAACACCAATTTTAGATGAAACACAATACTATTATCTCTGATAGTACCTTATAAATTATTCAAAATGTTAATTTCTGCTGAAAGCTCTTCAGYAAACCATAGTTTATTAATTGCCTCTGTTCATTCTCTGTTCAATAATAAAAGAAACACCATTAATGAATGTGTCTGTTCTGCCACAGGTATTAAATCTGCCTCTAGAGCATGCAAAAAGCTTCACACAACTCAGCCAGTAGTCATAATCAATGATCCTTTACAATGCATTTTCATTAAAACTTGGCCTAGCATGCATTTCTCTTGAATGTACATACTTTCAGGAAATCCAGAATAAACTTATTTGTTGTCAAACAATCAAGAAAATATCTTTCTATACTGTATAAATCACCTGTTGYATGTAAAATGGACCAGAATTATAGCACATTACACTAAGAAGTACATCGTGTGCACTGGAGCTTCTTTGATTAACCTTATTGTTTAAATCTGCCACTCCAGTATAAAGTACATGGCTTTGATTCAGTGAAGTGCAATTATTGTATTGCACTACTGGCAAATTTGTTGCTAGAATAGAGATTTTTGGTCTGATTGAATTCAACAATAGAAGTTGATGAATCATAGAGAACAAACATAAATCTCAAATAATTTATAATCAGAATTACAGACTAGCTGATAGATAGTAATCCACTTACACAAAGCAGCACACACTTGCTCTTTATACCCCATAGCTTTCTTTCTGATGGTTCACTAAATTATGTACTTGAAATCACAGATTTGTGCAATACCAGGCTGGAAGGGGACCTCAAGGATCATCTGATCCAAATTTTTTCATCAAAAGCACAGTCTACACAAGATGGGCCAGCATCCTGTCTGGATGTATGCTAAAAGAGACCACTATGGGGAATCCTCCACTTCCCTGGGGAGATTATTCAGTGGTTGATTGTTTTCATAGGGAAAAGTCTGCCCTTTGTGTCTACTTGGAATCTCTGCAGGAGTGACATTACCCATTACTTCTCGTCTTTTTCATGTGATTCCTTGTAAAAAGGAAGTCTTTTGTCTTCTTTACAGCCACCATTTAAGTACAAGAACATGTTAATAAGCTCTCTGCTACGTATTTTTTCTTGAGGCTGAAAAAACCCTGAYCCACCATTATATTTCAGGCTTCCCAGTCCTTTCATCATCTTTATGGCCTTTCTCTGAACCCTCTCCAGCCTGTCTGCAGCCTCTTTGTATCATCAGGACTAAAACCAAACACAGTTTGGACTAAAAACAAACCAGGCAAGGCCTGTAAAGTGGTGGGTAGAGCACATCTCTGCTGTTAACAACCCAGCATCTTGTTGGCTTTCAGTGCTTGAATATCACAGTGCTCACTCATATCGAGCTTTTTGTCCACCAGGAMCCCCAGATCCCTTTCTAAAGACCACGTAGATCCCTGGCTGTGCTACATTCCTGGCTTATATTTTCCTGTTCGCAGATCTCACACTTRTCCTTGCTGAATTTCATGAGGTTCTTGTTAAACCACTCTTCCTGTRTTCACATCCTGCATCATTCCACTATTCACRTCTTCCTGCAGGGTGGCTCTCCCTTCTGAAGCACCTGCTTCCCCAAACCCTTTGATATCACTGACAAACTTTTTTCAGGATATAGTTAATCCCATTTTGTAAATCAGTTATCAAGAATTAAACAGCATCAGGCCCCACACAGATCCATGGGGGACCCCACCTTTGTAGGTTCCAGTTTGAAAAGGAGCTGTTCACCCCATCACATTACATCACTTTCTCCAGAAGGAGGATGTTGAAAGCCTTGGAGAAATCCAGGCAGACAATGTTCAYCCTGCCCCACATCAAGTGAACAGGTTACTTTGTCATAGAAGTCGATCAGCTTTGTCAGGTTCWTTTTTCCTTGCTGAATTCTTGCTGGTTTTTCCCAATCATGTGAGTCATCTGACTTGTGCCTGAGCTGAGAGGATTCATTCCATAACATCCCCAGATACTAAAGTAAGACTGATGGGGCCTATTATTTCTTGGATCCCCCTTGTAGCCAAAGAAAACAAAGATATTGATGTGCTTCTCTAATAATTAAAATCTGTCTCTTTAGTCAAGTCTTAGACGACATTAGTTCCTGCTCTTCATTAGAGACTTAACCACTCTGGACTAAGTTGGATTACCTGCAATTAGGAAGACTGAAAGCATCGAAACAGGTAATTTTCTCTTGGTCAATTTAATTCTTGAATACTGTGAAATATTGGCATAGGACATGCTATACTTAGATTTAGTATGGATATAACATCCAACAGGGTTTATTTTTATGGAGTACATCTGAGCTTTAAAGATATCTTGCATTGCATCAATTACTCAAAAATCTGTCTCATCTCACACAGTGTATGCCTCCAAAATTGACAATGGATTCTATTAAAACTATTGGTATTGTCATAACTAAAAAAGGACGGCATAAAAAAAAAGAACTTCAAAACAAAAGACAGGTTTTCATTTCATGACTAAGAACAGATTTACCTTGATTTAAAGTTTCTATTATATGAATKTATACATCTGCTGCCCCCCACTTCCCTCTTAAGGATTTTAGTTATTGAGGAAGAAACATTTTTGCATAACTATGGTCTTTTATTTTTTCCCCTTTTATCTAAACCTGTTCAATAATTAAGGGTTGCAGAGAATTATAAAACACATAGAGAGATTATAGAACATGGTAATCACTTTGAAGGGAGAACACTGTGGAAACTACCAGCTAGGAATTAAAATACARTATCAGTTATGTTTTTAATGTTCAATTCTTGCTCCAAAAGGCCCACTATCACAGTACATCATCATATAAAAAATAAAAGTAAAAAAGCAGCAACACAATTAAACTATTCTTGTAGAATTTTTTTATTGAAACARAATAAAATYCCTTAAAGACTCTAAATATATAATTTTTATGACTTTATGGTTATGGCAGACTAATGCAAAGAGCCAGTGACTTAAAATTTCTATATACACAAAAAGTATAAGGTATTTGGCACTTTATGTGATATGTAAAAAGAACATTTGGTGTCTCAGAATTAGACACTGAGCTGATTCATCCAACTCAGTAAACTTTCATGGCAATATCACTATTGTTTCAGGTGTTTTGTCATACTACACTTCATATGAGCATGGTCAAGAGATAAAATGTATGTGTGAATATGAATATAAATATAATTTCTTTTCCTTTTTCTCTGTAAGAGATTTTCCTGTAACTCATTTCACAAGATTCTTTGTTTTTACCAAGTAGTGACTGGGGGAAGAAAAGACAGTTGAACTCATTTTAACATACCTCAAATATAAACCTTTAGCCACCAAACTGAGACTAACAGAGGGTTCTATACTTGGGAATATAACAATGTTCATTAGGACTGTAAATGAAGAGGAGTTACTRCTTCTTCCTTTCAAGAGGTAGCAGATTACTCTGTAATGGAAGCCTGAGGAAATGCATAACAGACTTGGAAGGTAAATATGTTATTAGTCTCAGAAGGTTTGTCTTGTGTGATTTGGACTCTCTGCTAGTAAGCTACTTTGCACCTGCATTAACAATTGCAGCATAGAAGCAAAGGTCATGTTTTAAATAGCACAATAAAAAGTTCAGACCCTTCTCCCTCCTATGCAAATGCCTTGACATTCACTTTGTATTAGATCGAAAATTSTTTTCCCTTGTTATTCAGACAAAGAGTTATTTTTTTGTATATTGCAGTCTCCAGATTGTTATTAACAGAATGATTTTGCCCAGTTGTGTTCATTATATGGTGAAAATTTTCAAGGCTTTGCTCAAATTAATTTGATTCACTTGTCATTACATTTTTTTTTTTCTAACAGGACTTTTCTCTCTGTGTGGTTGATATAACACTAATATTTAGAAGAATCTGCTATACTAAAATCCCCAATGGAATTTCCAAATAATGCACATCAAATGTGTCCAGCTGGAATAGTAAAATATGAATCACACTTTCAATGCAATGTGCTTTCTTAGTCTCAGAATCAAAACTGTCTAAAAACAACTGTACAACCAGTCCCATAAAATATTGGATGTTTTGAAATCTCTAAGGCAACAATCTAAGTGACATAAAAGTCAACTAAAATAATCTCTACAGGGCACAAAAGTGAGACAGGGTAGGGTAGAGGGGTGAATTAGTTATATTTTTCTCCAATGGCTATAAAACAATTTCTCTATATAGGAAGTAGGATTTATCATTCTTTGTGATTCATCTATTTCSATAAACAAATACTTCAAACGCACAAAATAAATGATCTCTATAAGAAAACATTTGCTCACAAGGCAATTTAAAATCCACCTTGTTTATCCATGCTTACACAATTCCTGTTAACTGAGATACTCGCTGGTAAAGATGCTTATTATTTTTTTCCTTTTTTTCTTCTTTTTATTTTTTCTTTTTCTCTTTTTCTTTTTCTTTTTATCTTTTCTTTCTTCTTTCTACATTCACAATAATTCATTCAAATTATATTTATGAAATATTTGTTGCTATATGCTTCTCAACTGTTTGTCCTTTCTTCTCCTGTATGTATTTATTTTGTGACTGAAATGCATGTATTTCCAGGACATAAACTGAGACTGAGATAGAACTGTAGAGCAGATATTAAGCAAAATTGCATTGTGATTTTATCATTAAAAAAAAAACTCCACATGTGTTATAAGAATGTGTAGACACTTTAAAATAATTTCATCCTTGCAAAGCAGATACTACAAAAATTCTGCTGGTCTCTAGAAGCATTGATTACTTCTCCAAACAAGCATCATTTTCAGTACAGTTCATCAATCATCTGGCAGAACTCTTAATTTATCTTTCACTTTCGTCTGCATGCAGCCTCCCTGCAACATATTGACATATCACAATATAATCATGACCTGGGTTTGGGTTTAAAAAATCCCCAGCTAATAAATATTTATTTTGATGGCTCAGATCACAGGTTTGATCYAYACCTTWGTCCTGCAGAGATGCAATTTTTCAYARTTATGGCCTCYTAGGCCAAATAAACTGGWAGAAAGRTGTTCTAAAAGGTTTATTCTATTACTGAGCAATTCTTCCATTAACCAAAATAAGATTTTTTTCAGCACCTCAGGACTTCTTGAAACTGAGTAGTCCTAGAAAAAAGTAGAGAATAAATGCAAAAATTGAAGAATAAACTAATGAAAACACTGTTCTGGAATTAGCTTGAAAAAAATGTATTATGACAACAAGATTTAGGTGTCCTTAGAAGGCTTAGATGTCAAGAACATTTAATTAGAAATGCTTACTTATGAATCTGTAATTTAATAGGTAGACAATCAGCAGTATGACTTAACAGTTCTAAAGCATTKGTTGTACAAACTCACTGTAATTTATTCAGTGAGGAAGCTGCATTAAGCTCCAACTGTCCCCAGGTTCTATCTGTTGTTAGCTGYGGGGGAGCCATTGGGTAAATGAGTTTACATTATGGCAGACTTAATTTATCTGTACTGACTATCTGCTTCTGCAAAATAAGAAGTACTTCTGGTTCCTAACTCACAATCTTTTTTAGAGACAATTGGCCAGTAGAGTAGGTCATGACTGCTGTATTTAATAGCTCTTAGTTACCTTTGGCAATGAGAATTACATGGTAGTTTTAAGAAAAAGATAAATAATAGACTGTTCTACATGTAGATGAAGCAGATCAGGAGGTTTTTTTTACAAAATTGTAGACTAATTAATTTTATAAAAATATGAGACTGGTAGAACAGAGGTAACAGTCTTGCAACATGCCTGCCTCCAGGAAAACAGACACCTAGTAGCCAAAACTGGATCAATACAGCAACMAAACCACTGCAAATCCAAAATTAGCCTTGAAAAAGATAAAGARTTTGTACAGTAGTGAGCTACGGGAGAACAGAAAGAGTTCTTGTCCTGTAAAAGAAATTGAGAAMCTACTCACTGAATTGAGTGCTTCAACAGAGGGTTCAGGACACACATCAAACTCCAGAATAAACAACACTATAGTCAGAGCACAGAATAACAAGAAGATTTTTTTTTTGTCAAGGTATATTAATATTTCTTATTAAGGAATATTGCTGCAAAGCTTTGTCTCAGAAGGCTGCTTTGACATTAGAAACCTTGCCTTTGAGTTACACTGCTCCAGAGAAAAGAATTCATCAGAATAAAGTATTTTGTTGTTCAGAAACTGTGGAAAGTGYCAACTGATAATGAAAAGCTTTTTAGAATACCTAGGTTTCAGCATGATAACTGAATGGGATGTATACTTGTTCAGATGCATCTACTGAATGATTTGAATAAGTGAAATTCATATAGATTAATTGTAAGCTTCATTCTTGGCTGAATCAAAACCTAGGAAGATTAACTGAGAATAAATGAGGATATGTGATACTGAATAACATAAAGCTGATGAAAGAAATACTTTATTTAAGGTGTGTTTTTATAATCCCTCATTTTTCCAACATAGTCTTTGAATGAAGAATTTTACAGAGAAAATTTATAATTCTGTCCAAAGTAAGSTAATGTGCTTAACATCTGAATTAACAGCTCTTGGTAGTTTGGCTGTTCCTTATGTATTCTGGCTGCTACCGGTGGGTTAGAAAAAATGTACAAAAAGAATTGTGCATGAAATGTTCGCAAGTCAAGGGCTACATATTTAAAGTTAGCAAAAATAGTTATAATACCACAAAATGAAGACCCTTTTTTCTTTTTTTTTTTTTTTTTTTTTTTTTTTTTTTTTTTTTTTTTTTTTTTTTTTTGGTGATGATTTAAAGAGCCTAAATCTGAAGAAGCAGAAGAAACTTGTTTATAAACTGTGGGAGCAGAGAGGGGGAAAATCCGATCACCATGGCAGCAAGTATTCTTTATCACTGCTTGTGTTTATGCTTTGCATAAGAAGAGAATATAGTCATTTAGACTGCAGGACTGTAAGGTGGTTTTGAAAATGCACTGCGACAAGACATAACCTACTGGTCTGTGAAGCCTGAAAACACAATTAAAAACAGACCAATGATGGCAGCAAGGTGTTAATATGCTTGCACTGAAGCCCATGAACTTCAAATATTTCAGCCAAGGATGAAATAGAATCTGCATTAACCAGTCTTAGGACCTGCAACATGACGACTCCACCTGGAATCCCCAAGAAATTTTATAATGGCAGGTCTCCCATAAAAATCATCCTATTTTCAAGGTCACAAAAATGCAGAGCTCTTGAGGGAAGAATGTAGATGTACATTCCCAGTACCTCCCCATCACATTTCTGGAAGTTTTATCTCACTATTCTAAGATTTATCAGCTTGTACTAYCTGACGTATACAGGAGTTTACCCCAAATTCTACCAGCTGTGTTTCAAAAAATATTGTCTCCTTAGGGGAAAATAAATACAAAATAAAATCCGGAATCTTGTATGATAAAGAGCGTTTGTATGTCCAGTTATGGCCAATCYGTTAATACAGCTCCTTACATGAATACAGAATCAGAATAAGATGAACCAGACTGTAGTGTAGGCATAGGTTATCATGAAACTGAACGAATTTTATGTGAAGGTAAAATGCCAGAATAAAATCTACTCTTGCAGACCACAGCTGGCAACAGAGATTTTAAAAATAAGTTCTGATTGTGAGTGTGATGGATGGGTGCATAAAACCCACCTTCTTCTTAGAACAAAACCCAAGGAACCCTTTCCTCTAGAAGTCATCATCTCACTCAGCCATACAAGAGAAGTAGTATTCTTGGATCTAAACACAGGTCCTCCTGTTTCAGTGCTTRGATGTCTTCCTCTGAATCTGTTTCAGCCTTAAACATTTTTGAAGACTGGGTGATGACATCTGAATAAAACAGTGTCTCTCAGATGGAATTGTGTCAACCTTCCATAAAAAGATTTTTTTTTTTCCATGTGTTTTCTGGATTTGTCTTGCTCCACTTAAAACAATTGCCTTTTTCATAGCCATGTGCTTTTCACAGCCAACAGTTGTTCCATAAGCACTTAATCAAGCAAATTCAATTCCTATTCATCTGCTTACRTGCAGTGAGCTCAAGTCTACCTCTAAAAATCTTTAAAGTGATTAAAAGTCATCTTTTTTACTTCACATTGGTTACTGATCACTCTTGTTTTAATACCATATATTATATTCCAAGGGCATAGGAAGAAGTGTATGAAATCCAAGCCTTAGTTTTAAGAAGACAACAATCGTGTCATTAATATATTTCATTATGAAGTGTGCATTTTTTTTTTACCACAGGCATTAACAAGAACAATATAGAAGATATATATCCACAAATATATAAATATTCTAATACTTTTTCTACTATACTATCAGCACAAACTATGCTTGTGTCTATTTCTCATAGTTCTTTGATTAATACCCAGAAAAAAGTTTTTTGTCACATGACAACACAATAAATCTCATGYATTTTATCTGTATAAAAAATAGATCTTTTAACAAAGAGTAACACCAGTGTGTTAATSCATTGACAGATGTGGTTGCTTTTGACCCACCCAATTTCTGATTTTGGTCTACACTTGTTCCTTTTCCCAGTTCCTCAGGGCAGCTCCAAACCATCTCTCAACTCMTCCTCACTCAGATAAAAATTTCTATGTGGTTGTGAAAGTAAGTTTAGCTTCTACATTGTAAGACAGACAGAACATAKTCTTCAATTATTTCCACTTTTCACMTATCTTAGGTCTTTAGGATTAACCATATTAGAAAGGTAATTGCTTTCCTATTTTGAGGAAATCAGGAAATTGTAGGTTTATTGGTGAGAAATCTGAGATAAAAACGTGGTGTTTTTTATGTGTACTCCCCATGGATTCAGACTTAAAGCTGGATTTTTCAAGCTTAAGAAATGTTTTAAAAAGTAGGGGAAAAGTGGCTATAAGACAGCAATTATTAGCCAGTGGGACTATTTGTCACTTGGACAATTTAAACTGAGTAGCCTCAGTGGGAGGTAATTTCCTCTGCCATCATTTGCTAGTAGACAAATCTATTAACTAAAAACCTTAAGACTTGTGCTTTATAACAAAAGCTGAGGAGGCATATTTGGTGAAGATCATGTTCTGAAAGTCCACATATGCAGACTGTAATTAAGTAAATTAATCAGGATCGATTCATAATGTCATACATGAAGAAAAACTGAATGAAAATATGCAAGCATTCAAAAAAAAGTTTTAAAATATACTGAAACAAATATGAACATCTAAATTGCCTGCTTTTTCCTGCCAAATAGCTTCTTTCATGAAAATCAAACTAAATTCCTTTTGATTGATGCAAAATGATTGCTTCTTTCAAATTTTTTTTGAGAACTGTTTATTTAAATGGTCATATTTAAGAATATCTTCAACATCCAGGCATTAAAAATATTATGCAAAAAATTCAGGTTTTTCCCATAATATTGTTTCAGACAAAGCCTCATTAAGTTCTCTTTCAGCTTCTTAGCAGATTTTCCAACCTGAGAATGAAAGGGAAATATAAAATACAAAATGTTTCCCACAAGGAAAACACTTTCCTCTCCCAATCATGAAAATTCCTAAGAGAGAATATCTTGAATATACTTGAAATCTCTGGTTTTTGAAAGGGATTATTAGCCACAAAGGTTTTTTTTATATAAACCCACTTGAGGGAAAGCTGTTCATCAGCCTCACTCTACTAAGTCCCTTGGGCATTCCACACCATATTGAAAGCTACAAGCTAAAACCTGAAGCCAAAAAATGATAAAAAACACAAGACAAAAATACAGCAAATGTTTGTGGCAATTATTCTCTTCCTTCTAATCCTATTCTCTGCTTATTCTTCCCTTTTTTCCCTTTAACAAAAATACTTTAAAATGGACTTTGCCAAAATTATTTGTACTTTATRTTTCAAATCTCTTTTCACAAGTCTTGTTTTCTTTTTCTTGGTCTCTTTTCTGTCTGAAAGAGATTAAATCCATTTATAGATGTATCATTAGCTTTTATTTGCTGCTTATTATACTTCATTTTCATCTGTTTGTCATAGCCCTGAGTTATTTATATATCTTCGCATTTAAATAGTCTTTGTTTTTACATAAAGACACTTTAAAAATACTTYTTTTTGACTGCAGAGTCATTCTGTCTTCTATTTTTTTTTAAACTCTCGGATCACCTCATGTAAGCAAAAGTGTTCGTCTGTTTATTTCCTTGCCAGCATCGCTTCTTKTAAATTTTCCCATCACTCTATGCCAATATTCAGCCTTCAAGTCTGAAACTTTACAAGCTGGTAAGTGACAGCCTAAAATGCCAGACAAGATCCATCCAAATCCAATTCTCTGCTTAAGGTCTGGGCATTAGGAGATCCCAGCATGACTTGTCTTCTTGTCTCTAGGATTGGTTAAATATGAGATTTTCAAGACCTGATGCATCCTATTCCAGGAAGCTGTCCTATTTTGAATTCTAAACCAGATCATTTTGAATTGAATTCTAAACCAACATTTTTTATGTTGTTTTCATTTCTATTTCACATAAAACCCCAAGAGCTGCGATTCCCAGACACTGTTCAGGCTAACCTCCCACTTTTCTGACCACGCTATCTGCTTGAGTTTTGAACATGGATCACAGAAATCTTATGCAAAACAGCCTCRCTCTGCACCCCTCAGATGAGCTTATTTATCCAAGCCTAATGAAGACAGAAGGGACTGAACTTCAGCACTGGCTCCCCTCATGATCTGCACGTTTAAACATTCAAGGTTGCCTCTAAGAGTCAGCCTCAAACTCTCTTAGGCTGTGTCAGGTGGTGAGAGGGCAGTCAGTATCCAAGTACTAATTTGCTGGACACCTTTTTCTTCCACAGGACTGAAAAGGCTTAGGGAGGCTTCCCTAATTTGAGACTTCAAACCTTTTTGAAGCTTGCAGAGMTCTGCCTGCCTCATAATGGTCTTTTTATTATTCCTGACAGTGGCTTGGCTCTTTTGACACAGAAACCACTAAGTGACCTTCTGACAAAAAGGATTTCTCCTCTGCTAGGAGATCTGCCAGCTGTACCTGCACTGATGGAACTTGGCACTATGACTGGAAATTGATCAATGCCCATCAATCCAAGTAAAAGTTACGGTTTCCAAGCCTTGCAAATACAGGCCTTATCTGAGCACAAACCATCTCTTTCTATTTACAGATGTTGTTTCTTAAATCACCCATGCTCTCACTTTATGGATTACTTGCCTGAATGCTGTCCATCAGCTATCTGCTCTTCTTACCAGCTGATGAGCAAACAGAGGAGCAAAATAGCCTTAAGTTATCTATCAGTCCTGTCAGTAATGWGCAATGAGCACAGGATTAAATAACTGGCTGCTGGCTGTGGAAGTTTTTGTAAGGGCTCAGTTGTAAGGAAAATATAGCAATTCCTGAACCGTGCACTCTCCTTTAAAGTCTGTTTTACTGTGGGGAGAGTTCAAAGGAATTGTCAGCCACAGAGAACCTTTGCTCTTCTCCTGCTTTTTGTTCTGCACTTTGGTCACCACTTTTGCACTCTATTTTGAACTATTCCCAGTGCATCACAGCTTTRTGAAATTTTCATGGCTTTTACACTCTCTGTCTCTTTCCCAAAAGTGTAAGAAGCTAGGCATTAGGAAAAGGGTACATGATTAGGATAAATGCTGATGTGTCTCTTCTAATCAGTGAAGATTATAGCAAACTAAACATGAGAAAAAGAGGACTACATTGTCCCCAGTTATTGACTCTAAGGTGATTTAACTAAATTATCTTTTTCTTAAGAGATAAAGTGGATCATTTTGTTTAGATTTAAACCTAGAGTCAGTCACTTTCAGCTAAACCAAAGCAGTGTAAGAACAAGTATAGATATAAGCAGTGGTGCAGTTGAGTATTGAGTAAATTTAGATAAGGTAATGTGTAGTCATGCTAGTAGAATTTTTCTACAAGGTGTAATTTAATACCATCTGCAGAAAAGCTGTGAGGATCAGAGGTGCAGTCTGGTCAGAGGCTGATGGAGATCAGACTGGGATTTGAGGATATGAGGACAATGTTCAATTGTCAAATTCCATGATCCCYGATAAGACCTTTCAACACAGCTCATTGCAGCTGACAGATGTAACAGCAGAGCTGAGAAAAGGAGTTTGCCTCTTTGCAAACCTTGGTCACAGCCAAAATAGGAGAAGGGTATCCTAGGGTGGAATGCATGGCTGCCCTCACAGGTTGAGGGGAAATGAGAAAAATGGGGATTCCACACTTAGGGAAAATGAGGTTCCAAAAAAAAAAAAAAAAAAAAAAAAAAAAAAAAAAGACTTGTAAATATCAAGGAGCAAGACCATTAAGGTATTTTTTTTTATTAGCTCTAGTGCAAGTCATGCATTTAAACTTTATGAAAAATTAGATGGTTTTGTGATAGAGATGACTAATCAGAAACAATTAATCAAGAGAAGTTCAGTAATAATCTGTCTGCCATCAACTGAAAATGACTAAGCAAAAAAATCACAATATTTTCTTGATTCTGAGCCAAGTGTAAAATATAGATGCAGTTATATACCTTATCAGACAAGTATTTCTCACAAAGGTAGACAAGTTAAAAAAAAAATCCCCAGGTCTAAACACCCTCTATGCAAAAAAAAATCCCTGTGATCTCATGAGAGTTTTTAGAATGAGGAAAAAATGCAAATAAATTTATATAATAACTTGTGACCAAGAGAGCCTTTTTTATCAGAAGAGATTATGAGAGCTCAAAGGCAAAAGGATTTATCCCAGTAAAACAAAAACTGTGAGGATTGATATAATTGTTTTCTATAAGTACATTAGTATGGGCAAATTGCAGAGAGGGAAAAAACTATTCAAGACAAAGAATGATGTTCTCAGAAGAGCAGATGCATATTCAGCAGTCATGAATACATTTAGGTTGAACTATCAGCAAAATAAGCGTCTGGAAATCTTTCTTTCAGGAGATTTGGGGCCAAAAGGAAGGTCATTTTGTACAAAGCTTGCAAAATTTATGAAAAATATTATGGCCTAAAAGCCCTCAAATGTGGAATATTGGGCTAGATCCCTGAAATTCCTTTCAGTTTTTATTTCTATGTATATAGTAATACTTTGGGATTACAAAAACTAAAAGTAACATGACAATTTGGCAGCCTGCTGTAGACACTGATTCTGAGGAAGAAAAATAAGTTAAAATAAAAGCTTTTTTTCCCATCAAAGCGAATTATGCAAAATAAAAAGTCTGAACAGCATAAAGATGTTTTTCATCAAAGCAATATTCAAATGGTAATTTCTTAAATTGTGTTATTTTGTAAAGTGTGTCCTATCTCTGTGGAAAATATGTATCAAAAATTTGAATCCTCGCTCACCTTGTGATTTTCTGTTGTTAATTTTGTGGGACAATCATTCAAGTGCCATGTCATGAAGATAAGCAGCACATTAACAAAAAATACAGGTAATTGAGAGATGTAGGTGATCTTAAACCAAAGAAAAGTTACATGTTCCAGTTCTGATTCTGTATTTCTWATTAAGGTATGRTACATATGAGTTRTGGGCACAATRGCTGATGTATATTTCCTGGSAACCTTAATTCATGTAATAACTGTRAGGTTTAAAAACTATTATCTCYTCTGTYACACAAAAACATTTMATAGCAAATTCCTCCAYAGGCAATTAGAAAGTAAACTCTAGTTTACTAGTTCCTGTACCCMRCAAAAGCTGTGTTTAAYAAAGTCTGAATCYTTCTTATAGAYATAAACMATGCAAAATAGGTACAGACCCAACTCAGTGTTACCTGAAATGTCACAGAATACCAGGGAAATCCCTGAAACTGTGTGCATGYTCTTAGATGCTCTAGCAACAGTGAGATGATTTGAATCATGTTTTAATCCTTGCATCRCATGCTCAGTTTCATCACAGGCTGGTATAGAGTGTTAAAGAAGCACATCTAGATATCAATTTATTTGACATGGTAATCATGTCAGCTTTTCTAAGYTGAAGGGAAGAGGCACAGCCACTGCTGGAGGGTGAAGGTGCTGGGCAGAATCAATTGCTGGGGAGAGGAACTCACATGCCACATCACCAAAAGAGAGACTACAGCTCAGTTACAGCTTCTTACTTGATTAAGATTCTGAATCCTATTAGACTTTTTTAAAAAAGTGTATGTATATATGAAAAGAGAAAGGCTTTAGAAAACAATGAGGATAGCACTGCRTTTTCCCAAGGGCAGTACAACTCTTCCTTACTTCAGATGAAAGCTTTGTCGTTGTCTTTGTAATAGCTGTGTCTGACACAAATCATGTCAAAAACTGGGATCAGTCATTTCCTCTCCTGAGAGAACCATGATCCTTACCTGAGACAAATCTTGTTCTGCACATGACACCAAYCTGAACACAGGATAAGGAAATGGCACAACACACATAAATAACTCTCATGTAAGGACACGAGGAGAAACTCTTAAAATAATCAGGGTCTTTAAAATCTCTTAACCAAATTCTCTGCTGTATTAAATTACAAGTGTGAATTAAAGGAATTTCAAGTAAAATGAGGTTAAAGCTTACAGCAATTTCAATTTTTTAAAGAGCTGAGGAATTGCTCAAAATTTCTTTAGCATGTGCATATTAACATTGCTGGAACAGGCGATCATAGCTAACAAAACAATAATTTGTAGAAAAGAAAATAAACTCAGCCAAAGCACAAACATTTCTGATATGAGCTTATTTAGTATTACCCATGTTTAAAAAATCAGAGAAAAACAGCTATTTAAATCTGGCATGACCAGTTTTGAAATAAATCCAAAACTGAAAATATTATTAAATTGCATAGAAGAAAATGTTCTGCAAGAAACACAGTTTTTTTTTCTGGCTGCTATTTTCATTCATTCAGATAATATTAAGAATGCTGCTATAATTGGTATTATATCTCTTTGAAATTTGTGGGGAGCATAAAACAATTTTAGGAAGGAAACAGTGCTCCTTTCTCATTTGCTGCCACTAGTGAAATACCAGGAAAGAAAATATGGAAGAATCATAGACATAGATTTTTTTTTTTAGGTTGGAAAAGACCTTTAAGATCATTAAGTCCAAACATTAAACTAGCATCACCATGTTTGCTACTAAACTGTGTTCCCAAGAGTCACAKCTACRCATCTTGAACAYATCTAGGGATGGTGATTCCAATTTTTTTTGTTTGTTTCATTTACAGATATTGAAATACTTAAAGCATGATATCTAAATATTGCATTGAGTTTGGTTTTGGCAGTTCATGTGCAATCCTACTGATTTTTCATTATTGCTTTCTGTTGTTACTCTGTTATTCAGCTGTTTTCAGGGGAGGATAGAGGTAGAGTTTGACAGGTGGCAAATCAACTTTTCAAGTTATGTTAAAAATCAAAAGAAGTAAAGATTACTCATCTCCAATGCCAYGTGTGTGCAGTCTTGAAAAGATGATTAACTGGCCTTTTAATTTCCCTGGTGCTTCAGTCATAGTAAAGTTAAGCTGATGAGGGAATAAACTCAGCGCAAACACCCCACTCAATTGAAAGACGCTTATTTGAATGTTAAAAAAAAAAAAAAAAAATTACAGCAATGTTACTTTGAATACATAACAGAGTARAGCTAAATTACAATTTAACCTTTTTGTATATGTGCGTGACAACAATTTGAAGATGTTTATATTTCTGTCGTGAAGGGATGTGCTACCAGGCATGTCTGACAGAGCTGCATCATGCACAGGGCAGTTACCACAGTGCAGATGTCACCCAACAAATTTACAGCAATGTTGACCTGGTGACAATAATTCCTACCGTATTTGTATGAGCGTCTAACCTCTTTGTCAAGGAGCAGATTTCTTCTATAATATTTTTTTCACCATAGGAGTAGAAAATCTAGAAATAGTCCTCTACAAATAAGCTTTGACAGAGCAAATGATTAAGGTTGTTAAGATTGTCTTTCTATGCATGGATTTGCACTAAATTTTTAGACTGACCTTAATTTAAAAAATAAAACTAATCTCCAGTCACCTTTATAGTACTTGGAATTATGAAACAGAAAGCATGTTTTAAAATAAAGTATTTAAGTGTTCTAGTAGAACAATTGTGTAGTAAATATGGAAGTAGAGCTGTAATTCAAACCAATTCCAAAATAAATCAAAAAATCTCCCTCCCCCCAAAAAAAATAACCTAATTGGAAATATAAATGAACATAACAAAGATAAAAGTGTAACCAATTGGTCATATAGAGGTTCTAAGAGTTTCTTGCCATGATGTCTTCTCAGATTAAGTCCAAAAAATTTGCATTACAGGGGTGTTAGGGAGAGTTGATTACAAGTATAGGATAAAATAAATGGGTGTCTTCTGTATTTGGGTTCTATGTCCAAACAGGATGTGACTGCTTGCTTTATTGAAAGAAAAGAATAATCCTTCTGACAGTAATCCTCAATATGACTTTGGAAAGCTTATTTACTAATCCAAATTAGTTTAGTTTTCTGATTGACAGCTATTTTAAAAGATAAAACAAAATATATCTGATCACAGCTTGTCATAGTAAAACATATGGATTGTAAGACATCACACAATTATTTACCAGAATTAAGTATACAGACATTGAGGAGATACAACCTCTGAGCTCCRTGTTGCTCCTTCCTTAATCCCTTCACTGATTTGCCTTATCAATAGCTGACTCTTTCAAAGCTGGCTTCAAAGCTCAGTTCTCCTAAGTGCTTATTAAAGTTATCTGACGTGACTGCTGTATTCACCACCTCCCTCCATCCCCATCTTCATGAATATTTTCCCACAGCCTCTAAGTGTGCCCTTATCCTTTCGGGGAGGCAAAGTATGATGGAGCCTTCCAAGAATTAGTGCAGTGAGAAACCCATGGTTTATGGATGCTGAAACACCCAGTGTTGAGTCCCTTTGATTTTTTGTGTTGCACACTTCTAAGCTCATGAGGATGTCTTGATACCAATCCAAAGCTCACATCAGTTAGATTTGCACTTTATGTCTTCCAGATATATTATGAAGCTCATTCTCATGAAGAGTGATGGAAATAAGCCATGTTGTTCAGAAATAATCAATAGGCTTGTGAGAGGTCTAGAAAATGTTTTATGAGATATGGCTGAGGGAGCTGGGGTTGTTTAGCCTGGAGAAAAGGAGACTCAATCAGTACTTTACCACTCTTGACAACTTCCTGAAAAGTGAGGTGAGGTGAGGGCTGATCTCTTCAGTCTGCCAGAGCAAATGGACCTAAGATGAGATAGGGGAGATTCTGACTAGATATTAGAAAAAAAAAAAAAAAAAAAAAAAATCATTGTTAGTGTTCAGGTATTGGAATAAGCTGCCAAAGATTGGTGTCACCATTTCTGGAGGAGCTCAAGAGGCATCTGGATCTGGTGCTGGGTGATGTGGTTTAGTGTTTTAGGGGTTACAGTGACTGTGCTGGCTGGGTGGTTGGACTGGATGATCTTGTAGGTCCCTTTCAGCTTTGATGGTTCTACTGTTCTAAAATTAGTCATAACTAACTACAGTGACACAAATCAGTTCAATTATTCCCTTGTATACAAAGGATTCAATTTACAATGTCAAATATTTGTCACATAGCTCCTGCTCTCAAAGCATTAAACAATACTCACATTATTGGCCTCAATTAACAGCAGCAGCAAAAAAAAAAAAAAAAAAACAAAACAAAACACCCACAAACTCGAGTAATAGTTTGGAAATATGATCTATATCAAAAGAACAGACTCCCTCCTCCTTCTCATTGTGGTCTGCTTTTCCATCCATCATCACTCTAAGATTTACCTCTGTGTCAGCACTAAAAATAGATTTCAGCAGCAGCAAGGCCACCTACTGCTTTTAAAATTAAAAATGCATAAATTATTTTCCCTAAAAACATAGAAAAAAGATGCCTGCTACCTGGTGTGAACCAGTTTGTCTGATTCTGAAATTTTATAGCTGAGTTTTAAAACTTTACAGTTAAAAATGGAAAGGTTAGTAGATTCTTAAACTTTCTTGCAATGAAAGGTGTTACAAGACAGTGAACCTTGCTAACAGGAGTACTTTGCAAGTTTGTTGAAAGCTGAGAAAGATACTAGATGTGATTTGTTGTTTAAAATTATTATACACAATACCTGAGAGTACTGAACTTTCATTTTATATGTGTTTCTTAATATCGATTTACATTATCATTCTTAAAGTTTCTCCTTTGCAAATAAGATTCATCATTCTTAAATTCAGTGATAAATAGAGAAGAAAAACTTGTGGGACAAAAGTAGGCATTCTCCTGAAGGGAGGCATTAGAACTAAGTAGCCAATTGCTCATTTTGTCCATAAAAAAGCCCCTTTGGATTTTGGTCCATATCTTTGGTTCCAAGACATGGAAGAAAAACCTTTGGAATTTTGTAWTTTAATTATAAGATAGTAATTTATAGCATGGTAAAGTCATAATTATTAGGTGATCTGCTTACAGGATAGTGAGTCATCTKTCAACTGAAATAAGAAAACAGCAACAYTTGGAGAGAACACAACTTCATTTGYTCTTTATCTATATCACAACTGAATTGATATTCCTACTCCTAAAGTATAAAACATATGGGGAATATGAATCCTTTTAATTCAGACACCATTTTTTCCCACCAAATACACCTCAAGAAAGCTATAGAGGTGACTGTTTCTATTACCACTTGTTAATGGGTCAACATCCCTGTTAGTGTTCTCCCCAGGTTATGGGAATCCTTTCCAGTTTCCCTTGACCATCATAACAATGGCTACAGGAATCTGCAAAATTACTCAAACACACAGAAGTAAGAATTAATTTGAATTGTATTGGTTTTCTCATKTCACTCTTCTGACATTTTCTACTTGTTATTTTTATTTTAATAAGAAAAATTTATTTTCGTTTTTTAAACTGAGTTCTATTACCTAATTTATTTATTCTTCTGTGTTTTAWGGCTCATTGTCTTGCCTCCAAATTCTTTTCCCAAACTATACCACCGGTTCAAACTCACATTTTGTGTATATTTATACCTTGGTCATTACAGTAATAATGAAAAAACAGTAGTGGCAGGACAGGACACTTTGAATTACTGCATGGAAAATGGTCACAGCTTTGCCTCCACAGAGAGGCAAGTGTAGGCAGTAGGAAGAAGCTTAAAATTATGCAGTTTAGGGATAAAGTTGGAAAAAATGCTCAAAATCCCGAATATGAGGCTGTGCTGTTTCAGCCCAAGTGCTGAGATTCAGCAAGCAAGTCCCATGGGAAGGAGCCATCAGGGTTTAATATCATGAATATTCAATGTTAACACCAGAATGGTGGTGGGGCTGGAGCGTAATTAGGAAGTCAGAAACTTCCTTTCAGCTGCCCTACATCGACAGCCTGTCATGTCCAGGTGAAGACTGATATTTGTTTATTGGAAAACATTTTCAAAACRGCACRTTGGAGTACAGCACTCCAGGTCAAGGGCCATTACACAAAATGTCCCCATACATGTATGCAGCAGCTCAGRTGAGGACCCAGTGCACACCAATGGCACTTTACAGCCTCAGGACAYGCAGCTATGACATGGTGAGGTTCCACAGCCACCACAGGGGTTAGAACAGCGCTCTTACTTGTACATGATGCTCCTCAAAAAGATGCCAACAGTGTATGAGCCTTTCAAGTCCAAGTAACTTCTGTCTGAGCTTAAGGGCAGAAGCAGTTCACTGAACGCTGCTTGCTTAGGGCTCCACGGGAAATTGTATGTTTGAAGAAAAATCCTTCTCTGCCAGAGGGAGTCAAATCATATCAATACAGGTTAAAAAGGAAAGGGAGTTGGGAGAGAGAAGTGAGAAAAATCAAAGATGGAATTTTTCTTGATTTCAGATACTTCAAGACCTTTTTCTTCTATAGAAAACAAATTGCTTGCAAATCAAGAGGCACCTGATATAAATTAACCAAAATCTTTGTGAGAACAATTTTAGTGTAGAAAATAGAGGGTTACAAATGTATATACATATATCTACATGTGTGTTTTTGTAAATGTAAGTCAGTGGTCTATGTTGAAATTGCCTATTTCCTTATCTCTCTCCTGTTATTGCAATTCTAGCAGTGTCTTTGTGAAAATCRTGGCTTCCCTCAAGTGCAATAGCTTCCTGTTGTTGATTGAAACACTSAAATTGTACAGCCAGCGATGACAGTACAATTTTGTGCTAGGTTGTATTGACTATTTTGATAGAAAACACAGAGCATGAAAACCCCCAGTTGTCGGTGAGCAGTGGAAGTAGGGAACTTGCTCYAGACAATAAACTTGCTCGTGTCAAAACCTTTTTTAATAAGCCTTGGATAAGAAAATATTTGATGCAAATCCAAACAATGGTGGCTGCCTCAACCCAATCTTCTTTTGCACGTCAGATCAACAGCAGATCACGGTAAGCAGCAGATGAGCTGAATTAGTCATATATTCCTCTCTGATCTGGAGCCCACTTCTGCAGATAAACCGAGCTGATTATCAATCACCACAGCACTTCTGGGTTTTCCAGAGTMTGCTGAACTATTTATTATGGTTTTCATTTCTGTGAGAGTAGAATATAGAAACATTCTGTTGCTTCTCAGGACATCTTTGTTAGTTAATTTCTTAGATAAATAAATATATCTAGAGAGATTAATTTAAAGCATATTTTTCCTGATAACAGTTACATTAAGAGACATATATAAGATAAGCAGGTATGTTGAAATTAAAGCATGTACACGTAGAAGAAATTATATATTTTTTTATATTAATCCCCTTCCTTTTCACAAATTGTTTTCCTGCCTTCTGCATTCAAACTGAATTCCCATTTCAGAAGGAAGAAAGTGGAATTAYGGACTCAGAAGCCAGGAGGTGCCTRCAGAAAATGCAGATGGAATKCTGGTCCAAGAGGAGCAGCAAGGRGARGCACCTTGCTTGCTGTGACTKGYTGAGCACCCATGCACTTTGGSSAAGCACTTYCCTCWTACAGAAGCTGTTTAAAAACCTACTCTGAGTAAGTGCAGTGGTAAATGGGAACTGTAAATGAGAATAATTCTGCAGAATATAGYGGCAGTTCTTTTATAAGATCAAATGGTGCAAAAACCAGGGCGTTAGACCCATGACTTGAATTCCTTACTCCATTATCAGAGAGAAAAACAAATAATTTTTCCTTTTATATTTTGATAATGGTTTCAGCCTTTTTAGYAGTGGAAGACAATATATACCAAATRATRCACATTAAAAACCTCTRTTAAAAAGCCAATGTGTCTTTGTCTTGGTGATGTTACCAGAGCTGGCTCTTACTGAACATACTTCTTTTATTTCCAGAATATGAAATGYAAATTGTTCTCAATGCTTTTAATTTATCAGGCTCACGTTAGGCTCATGTTTGACAATATTACCTGTTTTTTTTTATTTATTTTTTCCATAAATACTGAAGGATTCATTCCATGTACATAATATASCATACATATTAATCTGTTTTTATGCACTCCAGTTGCTAGAGGACAATAAGAATTTTATATTCCTGTTGAAAAAAAGAATTGCCTCTGGTCTAATAAGAGCATATCTTAAAGTCAATGTYCCAAATTCTTTACAGCTCGTGTGACAGCTTTATCTACTTACTAATGGYATACCTACCTGGGAAATTACTCTCAAACTGGAACATTTCATAGTGTATTTTCACCTTCAGCAAACYGGTTTAGAGCTGCAGACAGAGGCCACTAAAGCCTGAGGGAAAAATACTTAATGMCATTTTGCTGAAAAAAAAAGTATTTGAATTTTAACCAAGACCTTAGGAAGATCATATTGCCACCTGTTCACATACTGCCTTCCCTCCCAACCCCCAATGACATAAGATTTTCCATTCAGGCAGTCACAGCATTGTGGTGCTAATTACTATGGTTTTTTCAGCTTAAGGAAATGAATTCCACAACTCTAAACCTTCAGGTTTTAAATCTGTTCTTGCTTGAGATATGCAGCATCAGACCTGGGCTTWGCTTTTGTTTTACACCAAACCCAGGAACTGCAGCGCTATTTGTAATTTCTACTGAAAAAACCCTACCCAAACCAAACCAAAACTGAATCAGTGACTAAATATCCATTACAGACCAAACTCACAAATATTTTTTTAAGATCCCCTTTTTGGGTAAAGGAGTTCTAGAGGGACACTTGAATGTTTCGTTGTTTTGGGGTTTTTTTGTTTGTTTATGTTTAATTTCTCTTTTTTGTTACTTTATTTATTTATTTTTCCAAAAATATTTCTTTTCTATTTTACTTGGGAGAAAATCAATCAGTTTATATTGCTAATCCAAAAAGAAAAAAAATAGCTGCCAGCCATTAAACCTTAAACAATGTAGAGCACAAACTAGGGCTTTTAGTAGCAGATTGTGACAAAAGTAATATTCTGAAACACTGACATCTCGTGGCATGCTCTAGAAATGGCAAAATTCTCCAGAGAGGTGATGTCCTTTTCTAAATGAAGGTCAAGAGAGCAAATGATGCATAAGACTCAAAATACATAAACATTTTCACTGTCCTTTAAAAAGCAGAAGTGATGGATCTATTTTCTAACCATATCATTATAAAAAAAAAAAAGAAACAACATAGAATTAGTTTCACAAAATACTAGGGTAAATGGTACTTTAAACAGAACTAAGATAAATAGTTAAGAACATTTTGCAATTACTTAGGAATCTTTTTTCCATTAACGCTRTTAATAAATTGGGCAGCCTTTTAGGTAACCACAATGGGATGTGTAAAGCCAATAAAGCACTTCAGTAACAGGTCAAATAATTAAAGGGCAAATAATCATCCTGGAAACCACAATGATGATTTTGAAGTGGTTTCATTACTGGGGCACATCACAAGGTGATTGCCATTAAGCTAAAACTATGGTGTATTCTTGAACTAGAGGGAAATAATTTCCATACTGGCTACAGAAAGAGAGCTGGTGTTCTATTCTCGCCTCTTCAGGGCCAGCCCTAGAGAAAAGTCCACCATGTCTGGCCAGTCCAGAGAGCCAAGCAAATGACCTTTCTAATAGTAATAGCAAAATCCCTTTTTTTTTTTTTTTGTAGTTGGTGCCGCTAGAATACGCCTTAAAAATATTTTATGTCCATTTTCAAAATATAGTAAGTACAGTTGACACTAACCAAAAAACCCAAAAACAAATTACTTACAGTCATTTACAATCAGCTTTTGTTTAATTTTACAACTTGACTACCTACACTCCTCTTAACTACATTTAATCATCTCTCTGGTGAAGGTCTTTAGAAAGTGCCGTCAAAAGATCATAAAGCCACCCTTTGGAAAATTCAACCATCTTATAGCCATTTAATTTTAATGTTCATTTGAATTCCCTCTCTGTTCTCTGTTTCACCAATCTTTTCTTAGCCAGCAGTTGTCTAGGACAGCATTTCCTGTTCACCTAAATTCGTTCTGTGATGCAATCTTGTCATATGGTAGGTCCAGGCATCAGAAAGAAAATGAATATACATTGTGCTGGAAATAAGGGTTTAGCATCACTCACTGCACATCACCTAAACTCATTGTTAGTGAAAGACCATAAAGATAGGCTGAARTGCAGAACAAACAGGTTCCATTAACGTTAAACATTTTAATCCAAATTGTGAACCTGGTGTCGGTAACATTAGTCTTGTCAACCACAAACATGTTCTTCTCTGTTCTGGAATCTTCTCTTCCATTTGATGGAGAAATGAAAGATCATCACTATGAGCAAGCATCTAAAGGCAGAAATTGGAAGCAAAACCAGCTAGGATCCTTTAAATCCTGATGAGAAACAGGGAATGCTTYGAGTGGAACCAATGTTACCAACACTGCAGAAACCTAATTTTCTCCAGAGCTTCATTTTATTAGCCAGAAGACCCCCAGATTTGTCACTGTCACCAGAAAATACAAAAATTGTGGTTACCAACACCACTTTCTTTTGTTTGTCTGTAGTTGGCAGGAAGTTTGGAAATTCTCCTATAATGAAAGAAATTCCTCTCCATGAATCTTACCTTTAAGATATCTATGATGTATCTCAGAGTACCACAGAAATGATAAGTGTTGAAAACTGAGTAAATTATGAAAAAAAAAAAATCTTTCTGTAAATGTTATTTCATCGTTTTTAAAAAATATCACAATGTGGAAACATCGTCTCTGGGCTATTATTGTGCACAAGAAACAGGTGCTGTTAAATTTGTTGAAAGAAAGTAATAACTAAAACTTTATCCGAAACTAAGACTTTGAAGTTCCCACAAAGGAGAAAAATAAAAGTATATGGAAATATGCTAGAATTCTGGAAACAAATATAAATGCTTTTTAAAAAATAATTATAAATAAAATGAATGAGAACAAAAATAGGAGATAAATGCAAATTGGACCACATGAAGAAAGAAAAAGATCAGGAAAAATCCCCCTTTCTATAAGTACTTACACAGTTCAAGTGTAAGTGTAAGAGAGAATAAATTTATTGTTTTGTTGGAACTTCTTGATCCCACAAATTTTATCTTGGTGTTCTACAAGTTTTCCAGATGTTTTGACTAGCAAAGTACGGGTTGTTTAGGATACTTTTTCATTTGGATTTCTATAATGCAGAATACTTCTGTCATTCACAGCARACTATCAGCTGTTCAAGCTGAGAAAAAGAGCCGTGGCATAATGAAAAACTGCAAATTCATTTATCTCAGGTTTTTGCCTCTACTTCTTTTCTGTGTATCTATACATGGAGAAAAATATGTATGTGCTGATGAGGAGGAGTGATCTGAGACRGTGAATGATATGCTGACATCATGCTGGAATAAACACACGGAGGAAAGAAAAATACCTTGGCACTTGAAACTAGCAAGTCCACTATTAYAATTTTCTCCTTTTCACAAAGTGGTTTCCAGTTTTAACTCTATCTTTTCCTCTGGTGAATGCTGAAATTATCAGAAAAATGTGGCTGTTTGGAGGACAAAATTATAATTAAGATAAGGTGATAAAAATTGATATCGCATGAAACAC
>NW_026623278.1:3192008-3216730 GCF_030028575.1 Malurus melanocephalus
GCCTGTAAGTGAAGGCATTTCATTCTTTGTGTAGTTGCTCCTTCTGAACAATCCCAACCACTGAAATAAATAAAACAGCAACCTACAAGTAAACTGCCTCACTGTTGGCCAGGCAAATTCAGAATGTGATACACTCAAGAGGTTTTTGTGTCAATTTTTGCTGAGCTGTATTGGAAGTGCCCAACTTCTTGTCACAGGAGCCCAGCATGACTGGCTTAGTCAGACATCTACATTCACATGGTAGACTATTTAAAGTTAAGCTCCCAAATGCACTGATATCAGTAGAAACTTACATGCATAAATGCCACTGCGAGACAGCCCTCRTCAGCTTCAAAGATTCAGAAACAGGGTGTGATTGTACAAGTTGCTGACACTCAGGTCCTCAGGGTATCTAGGCACTTATCTCCTGCTGAAGGGAATTAAACAGAAGGCATCAGAGGGTGATGCTGAAACTCCTGCAGGCTTCATTTACATAAATGATGAGGTTCATTTCAAGCCAGTGGTAGCTTCCGTCTTCAGCAAGTCCTTTTMTCAGAACTTTAACTTCTAAATGAATTTTAAAGCTCGTTCTTTCTCCATAGTTAAAGATGAAATCTCTTCACAAATAATTATCGATCCAGTTTATCTTCTGGCAGAAAGCAATCACTTAGTACACACTTTAAACCTTATGAAATACCTTTATATTCTGCTTTTTTAAAAAAGCAATTTGCTACTAATAATGTCCTAAAAAAAATCAATTTACTTCCAATATCAAGCATTAAGGAATTATGGAGAAAGTATAATTAAAGATCACCATTATGAATTAAATCAGGAATATTTATACACACAGCTGCATGGTTTTTTATAACATCTGAGACTTCCTCAACCTCTTTATCACCAGCAGGATCAGGAATGTGTTTAGTGTGTGTTATATTCTCCCTTCACTTTCAATTTTGGTAGCACTTGGAAGTTAATGTCTAAGCCTGTTCYCTCCCTTCTTCCTCCTCCTCACCACAAATTCTATAAGACACGGTGCCATTACAACATGATGGAAAACTCACACCCTTCCAGCCCTGCACAGCTGTCTTCCACCTTGGCTTGTCTTTTCAAATAGGGCATCCCTGGAAGGAAGAAATCATCCCCCTAATGAATTTGGACTTTAGGCAGGGGCTGTGTGAAGAAGACTTTTCTTCTTTTAGAGTCTTTGTGAGACACTTCACTCAAATTGTTTCTATGCATATATATCTAAAAGACTTTAATTATGGATTTGATGAAAATATTCCTTACCAGAGGAACTGTTGAATACCAGGAAGATGCTTAATTATGAAGTTGTTTAAAATGCAGAGGATTGGGTAAGTACATAATTAAGGAGCTATCATTCCCAACACAGTAGGGAAAAAATGACTCTGAATTCCATTAAGTAATCAAGGATTGATGAAATATGTCTAATATAATGCTTGGCCTATGAAGAGCATTGTTACAGAATTTTATGAGTCATTCATAGGTTTGGGCCATATGATTTGGTTCTAGTAAGAACTGTGGGTTTGGCTGGAAAACATAAACATTTTATAATTTAAAATCTTCAGTATTACTCCCAACAGCTGCAATGAATGTTAGCTTGTGTCTGCTGCAGGTCCCAAAGATATCTGTAACACTTTATATTGAAAAAAAAAATTTACAAGAAAATAATTAATATCCTTGGGTTTGAACAGGTAATTTCAAAGTAAAATTGGAAATGAGATAGGATATTTARCACTGGATAAACTCATTTGAATAATGCAACAGTTCAGAGATAACTCTAATTTCTTTTCAGAAAGAACTGGTAAACCAGAGAAGGTGCTTGTAATATACACTTCAAGGATGGTAAAACCAGAGAATTAAGCTTTTTCTCTCAAAAAAGGGTTTGAAACACTAAAGGACAGTATTTTTCTACAGTACAAATTCAATCCTTTGTACATGTGGCTTGTACACCTTTTTATTTCCTGGCACAATAATGAGTTTTTCAAACAAAATTTTATTTCTGATACTTAAAAACTTGTACTATCTGACCTATTCTGAACACATACTGAAAAATTTGCAGTGTCATWGACTTTTATCTTCTACATTATCTGATTATAATTAAATATGTTAATAGCACAAATTATCTAGTTAAAGGTAAGCACAAACCTACCATCTCCAGAACTATATAAAGTAAAGAAAAATTACCCAGGGGTAATTCTAACAAGTTTGGATGCTACCAGGTTTTTTGTTCTCTGAAGGAGAATGGAAACAGAAGGATCTCTTTTTTTGTGTGTTCTTTTCTGAACAAAAATACCATCAGCCTCGAATGGCAATAGATTATTTCACCTTGGCCCCAAGTCCAGCAATCAGTTGACCCTGACCCTGGGAGCAAAACACACCAGGAAGGAGTTGACGGGTGTCCGATGAGCAGGGGTTGTTTACCATGACAACTAACAAGGTTACTCTTGCTGCTGTCCCCTCTGCCCTCTACAGATGGATGCCTGACCTGTTTGCTCATCAGCTTTCAAACTGCCACATTTACAAAGAACTTTGCATCTTACCTAAACTGCGGGTGATTACCTTGCAATGCTGTGTTGCAATGGATGCTCCTGTGCATAGAGGATTGGGCAGGAGGGTTGTAGTGGTTGCAGATACAGATATTCCCCCTTGTCTGTCTGATTTTACRGTGCACTCTTCACGTCACTTTCATATTCAGAGGAAGAAGGATCTAACTTGAATAAAATAGYTGCCGATTTTATCAATCCAGGCAGAGGAAAAAAACTTTCCTGACTATTAGGGAATGACTAGCTGAAGTTCTAAACCATGAGATTTTACTTTAATCCTTATTTTAATRGATTTGCAAGCACTATAAAAATAAGAGCAATACCAAAGATCTTATTTTAAAGGAAGAGGATGGCTAGAGTAATCCACAGAAGCTGATTTTAAGATGATTATTTTTTTTCTTTTGTCAGCTTTTGATTTTTCTCCATCCTTTGAAGTATCTAGAGCATTTACAGAGAATATATCAGATGGAAGCAGTTCAGTAGTGTAGGGCTAAGACTGTGGATCAACAGCAACAAAAAGAAGTTCCCTGGAATGTCTAGCCTCTGTGATGTTAAGAGGAGATAGACAATTCCTCATGGAAGCCAAATTTACCTTCATTTCTCAGAAAATTCAGATTKTTTTTAGAGGTGGTAATGGAGAAATCTCCCACAACAGCTTTTCCAAACTGCTTTAGAATTAATAACTTTCATTTATAGGTACTTTGACCTTGTTGCAGATTTTGGTTGCCTAATTTCAGTTTCTATGCCTTGGATTAAAAACCCACTTTCTCCTAGTCTGGGATATAATCACCTTCTGTAAATAACTATATGTTGCCACTCACTCTCTTTGTTAATGAGCAAAACCAACTGCCCTGCATAAACTGTGATTCTAAGACTTATTTGCCATTGCTTGCTTTATTTTTAAATGTGAAACTTCCATGAAATGGGGCAAATAACGCTGCTCTGGTGGCAGTTTTACGCGTGCTGTACTCAATGGGAAGATAATTTCTCAACTTCTGCTTGTATTAAGACACATGATCTTTTATTACAGCCATTTAATCAGGCAATTAAATTCTTCCAAGTATTGCATTATTSAGAGTGTCTGCTTCACCAGCATGTGCATCATCTACAGCCTCCGGAAACACAGAAACTCATTGCATCATCTATTGAGCTGGGATAGAAGATCCCTTAGGAGTTAGGAGCCCATTTTACAACTCCATTAACAACCTTAATAAAACTGTCAGCAAACTATTTCATAATTCATCCAGCCTCCTATCTTAGCATTATTAATTGTGATTTAATGGGACATCTTGTTCAATATCTCAGAAAAATCCACTCATTTCACCCCCTGTTGGCTTTATGAAGAAAACTTGCAACTTTGTATTTATTTGGAAATACTTGCCTTCATTCTTTTTACCAGCTTTTTCAAAAGCCACAGCTGAATTATGACACRGAACAACCTTGTAAAATAGGTACGTGTTTTCAAGTATCTGTATTTTTAGATGTGTATTTTTCTTAATTTCACATTGACAWTTTTTTCCATTGTGTATTTGTGAATGGAAGAAAGATGATTTACTGAGGGAGAAAAGAGAGGAAGRAAATTTGTTGAAGGTAAAAACAAGCAGAAGACTTGTAAAAAGATCAGACCTTTTTACAGAAAAAGTAAAATTATCAAATATCCTTTCAAGATCACCAAATAACGTGTCAATAGGAAAGAAGCAGTTTCACAGAGCAAAAMCAGAAAATCTGTATAGAAGGGTCACAGTGTGAAAAGCAACAGAATAACTGTTAGAACTGCTGGAATTGCTAGCTTTCTYTGCTGAAGTACTTCAAGGAGTTGGTTGTAGGCTCTGCAGGAAAGAAATCTCCTTTTTACAGCAGCACTATTTAAACAGATAACTGTTTATACAAAACAAGTGTCCTTTATCGTTCTCATGCTGATAGTCCCCAAGTGCAGACGAGTGTCACTTCTATAAAACTATTGACTTATTTATTGATGACATAATCCCTTAGGACAAAAAATAGCAAACAAACTTCACTAGTCAGCATTACTTCAGCTTCCATCTGTGACCATCTTGTGTCACTGAACTATTTCCTTGTCTGATAAAATGGCTTTCCCATCAACTCTGTTGCTTTGGTGCCCCTTTCCAGAGAGCAATCCTC
This sequence comes from Malurus melanocephalus, assembly GCF_030028575.1. Taxonomy (NCBI): domain Eukaryota; kingdom Metazoa; phylum Chordata; class Aves; order Passeriformes; family Maluridae; genus Malurus; species Malurus melanocephalus. The sequence goes on from NW_026623278.1 coordinate 3,196,694, forward strand.
TTCCTTCACCTGCATTTATGGGTTATCAGTTTATGGCCTCCCTTACTTCCATTCTAGGTTAATATTGTTCAGATTCTGTCCCTAATATCCACTCTGGGCATGCCTCTTGTCTCCTCTGTCCTCCTCTGAAGGCCCAACAAGCCACCTTGGGTTTATCCACTTTCCCCCTTGTCAGCAGATGGGTCAGAAAATGTGAGTCTCTTGAATGTCTGAAGAGATTATGGCTGAGCTCCTGCATTTGCTCTTATTCTTCTGTTCCACTGCTTTGAACTTTGGACAATATAAATCACCAAGCTATTCTTTCTACTTCTTGTACCTTTCTTTCTCTTCGAGAGCACTGGCTCTGTTTCTATTGCTCACCTTTGCTTCTGCAGTCTGTTCACCTTATTKTTCTTTCTCCAGTCCTGAGCAGATCAATTATTTCTATTAAAATGCCTAAAAATAATGTTACAAATATCCCACAAATATGAAGATAAGGTCTCCAGTTTCAGTTGTTGCAATCTCCTCTCATTGCTCATATCCATCTTTTCTAACAAAGAAAAAAGCCTTTGTAGCCAAACTTGCCACACTTCATCAATTTGAATACAGATATCTAATTTCTGTATTCCTTGCATAATAAATTCAAACTTATTTCCTTCACTTTCAGTAGTTAGAAGTTCTATTCTTTCCATTAAAACTATGGAATTATACAGTAGTACAAGGCTAGGAGCCTGATTACCTACTTCACAAATACCTATTCTATTATCCATCACAACATCCACTGCCTATTGAATTAATGCCTTTCACAAACAATTCCCTGAGGCTCCCTTTCCATTTTCTTTAAAATATTACATCAAGGATAATTTTGGAAAGATTTCCAAGCACAACTGTGTGTGTTTTTTTTACTGAATTTTACTAAATATGACTATAGGTACAACATATTTGGATACTTGAATAGATATATGTATATATAATGTTCACATGTACCTTCATAAATGAATAGGCATTTAAATATATATATGGCATATACACATGGAAGATGGCATTCTGATCTTGTTAGTATRTCTTGCCATGCTTTTTTTATGGGGCTGCTTTCCATGGAGCCAGAAAAAAAAAAAAAAGAAGTTGATAAGTTCACTACCCATGTTTAACATCAGTCTGATATTTCCCTTGAACCCTCTGTTCCTCATCTTTTCAGTCCTCAGTACATCAGAACACAGATTGTGCAGTACAATGCACCTTGACACTGCGCAACACCGGTGCAGTGACCTCTGGGTGTTACAACAACATAAATAATAAAAGCAATGCTAGTAGGAACTGAGAGAAAATAATTTCAACATTTCTGATCCAAGCAACATGAAATGCTGTTGACAAAGAAAAGGTTATGTTCTTTGAGGCTTTCAAAACAAATGCATTATTTTAGGCCTACTGTGAAGATTATTTTGATTTGATTTTCAACAATGGAAAGCACTTAAATCTACCGTCAACCAAAATGAGATTTCAAAATTAAACTATAATTTTACTTCCACAGRTGTAGACATGAAAATATTTGCAGAGAATACTCTTCCTTAGAGATGTATCTAGTACATTTGGCATTTTGCAGTACATAGTAATTCAATGACAAAATACACCTACACACTAATTCTTAGTACAAAAATGAATTGTCTTAATTGTCTCTTTTGTGCTCCAAAACATAGCAGATACAATACTRACAGATTTTTCTGATAAAGGTGGTTAAAGAAAACTAAAATCTTGATAGCAAATATCTTAGAAATACTTCTTTTCCAAAATATTTTTGACATATGAATTGAAGACAAGCTATTAACACAAAAGATCCTATAGAAATTTTTGTTTGGACACACCAGAGAGGGAATGAGCTGCCTGACCCACAGCTGTCCTTTTCAGCAAATCCACCATGAGAGAGCATCCAATGGTTAAGCATGCCAAGATAATAGTCAGAAAAAAAAAGAGCTGAAATTATTAGGAACCAGATGGCAGTATAGGTAAAAAAAGCCATAGGTATTTTGCATTGGAGTCACACTGTTGCCGAGCAATTCCATCAGTTTTAACTCCCTGCCAGAGCAAGTAGAAGTTCAGGGTAATGACACCATATGAAAGACCAAAAGTACAATGTGGTTAGTTCTCACTCTGTGGATCAACTTGAAAACAGATTGGTGTCTATGAGATTTACATGCCAAATTAGGGAATGAGCATATTTCTGATTAGAATTGGGGTTGTAACTTAAAAATTGTTTGTATTAAAATAGCAACTATTTGCAAACAAAACAAGCTGAGTCTCTTTTATAGATATTTTAAACAGCAGTGAGAGTAAAAGGTCTCGGATAATGCCAATAAAGTAATTAATTGCAAAATATATTTGTGTGTAAACAATGTTTCTATATAATCTATGCTCAGAATTCAAGTTGGAAGAAAGATTTTCTGCAACGATGGATGATCCTTGAGTTGATCTGCTAAGAATTCAAAATTAAAATTTTAGGTTTATGGTAATTCAAAGAAACACCACAAATAGTTTCTACTGTTAGAAGGAGAAATAATTGCAAAAAAATAGTATATTTTCTTACTGAAAAATTGTTTTGGCAAGACACATCATCATGTGTAATGAATGACATCTTCTGTTTCTTGCTTTCAAAAAAAAAAGAAAAAATTTTCTCACAAGGGTACCACATCTTATTTTCATCCTAGTTCTTTCTGATTATGAGAAAAGGYGAAAGTTCATTTCTGCCTTATACAATCTCATTCATACTACCAGACTGGCAGGCAATCTGACACAAAATATGTATTGCCCCAAGCCATAGTTTACAATAGAGTTTGAAAATTAAATTGAAAATATTAGTTTTGGATTTTTCAAAAGAAAAAGGGGTGAACAGAGATATTATTGCCAAAGCATTTATTGAACACAAATCAGCTKTAAACAGTTGCACATCCCACTGGTTCAAAGAAATAGTAAACAAGTATTCTTGCATATTATTGAGTTCAGTTGAAAATAACAACATTTTAAAGTTGAAAAAAAATACTGTTTTCATGCATATTTCATTGCTTTCAAGAGGAAAATGTCATAGTAGGGTTCTGTTATTATGCCTGATTGCTTTCCTAGGAAGAAAGGTGTTGATTGTCCTATTTTTCACATGAAATAAAAAGCATTTTGAATAGAATAGTTTRCAAATTAATCAAAGGCCCATTTCTCAGGAAAGGAGACCTCATATTTTTATCATCATTTTAAAACAAAATTGATTCTTTACTATATTCACTCATTATCATGCATCTTACTGGAGATATGCATGAGTAGAATGGCAAGAAGTTTATACTTGTCTTTTTCAAAACTTGTGTTAAACTAAGGAAAAAAAAAATCATCAGGGGTTTAAAAAGTTATACACTGAAAATAAGASTAATAAATGCATCTTCTCTACTATGGATCCTTCTTCAAAAATAATTAAAAAAAAATGCATAAAGAGATGGAATCATGTCAGGTTTTACTTTATTTGCCATAAATTTTTCATTWTGCATCTCAAGAATGTCTCTTGGTTAAATAATATGAGGTGCAAGATACTGTAACAACCTTTCACAAAGGTGTGCTAAGACTCTCATTTGTTACCAAATTTAGTTCAAAAATAGTGAAAAATATTTTTACCACCCTCACTTAAAACTTTCTTGCAATAAGAGCAAAATWACAGAAAATTAAATTATTTCTGCTAATCCTAAATTTCAAACAGAACTCTCAGTTYCCAAATGACATGCAAAATAACCAGCACATTAGTCAGAAAATATTGTTAGCTATCTATGTGCACCTGGTTAAAGGAAAGACAGTCTTTTAATAATTAAATAATTTTCACTRAGAAATGGAAGAATTTCTTAACCAGTCATTTGTTGAAGATGAATTTTGAGCTTATTGCTATGAATAAACACTGATGTTCTCTATATCTTTAACATCTATAATTTTCTGTAAGCATATTTATACTATAGACTGCTAAACGTGGACAAGTATAACAATGTACGTGTTATGCAATCCTTCCACTACTGTATATAAAGAAATTTTTCAAAAACATTTGTTGGCTTTAACGATAACATTCTGAATAATTCATTCAAGCTTTTTCATAGATTTAAAAAAGAAGTTAAATATCACCAAACTTGGACAGATTTTGTGCAAGAATCTGAAAATTTGTTGGAAATCAACAGCACTGCAGAGAGACTAAACACAGCATTAGTCAAATCTTAAGCACAAAGACTGTTTACAAGTTTAAGTTAATCTGTTAAAAACTCAGCAGAGCTGTTTGACAAGACATCAGTAGTGTAAATATATGTGTTTRTCATACAGGCAGGAATCAGTCTTCTTGTTTACATATAGGCAGAGAAATGGAAGCACAGCAGAGGGAGAACTCCACATGCAAGTTTATAGATTTAGTTACATGTGAGAAAATCAGTGTTTAAGAAGGTTCGTCTTGCTGGTTGGTCTCAAACCATACAAGACATTTCTCTGTCTAAGCAGAAGAGCTGATTTATCCTGGTGGTTTGCTGTTAAGTCTGGCAAATGTACCATTGAAACACCCATGGTATACACCTACGTTTGGGATGTAGGTCTGGTAACCCAATTAATTACTCTGAATGAAAGATGGCTGAAAAGGTTATTCTTGTGTAAAAGTGCAGTGGGGGAGATGTGTTGGTGCATTTTTCCACACTGATAAATAAGTGTCTTATTCMCATATCATGTACAAAGTCTCATTTAAAAAAAAAAAAAAAGTTAAATAGGAAGCAAAAACTATGAGACATTTGAAACAAAAAAGTGTTCTTGGAAATGTCTTAACTACACTGAAAAAAAACCCCAAATTAGTTCGGTTTTATATGAAATGATATAAACTTGCCGTAAATCCACTGATTTAGATCAGGAAATGTGAAGCCAGCAGAGAAAAATCTCAAGACATTGTGCCAAARGTAAAGCCTTGTCGGGCATTTCTTAAAATTATTTTTGAGAACTCTCTCTTATGAGGTACCTAACTTCACAGTATTCTTACCTTATTCAGTACTCTCAGTACCTCACACCCTCACATTTTTAACCTGTCATGGCTCTTTAAATAATATAATTTTAAAAATGTTATGGCAGTCACAAAAAATATTTGATTTAAGATATTGTTTCTTGAAAACAAGTTGCAAAAATGCTTCTATCTGATGGAAGAAGTGGTGAACTGACAAGACCAGAATAGCTTTGAAATGTATTTCAAAGCTGCTAGCAAAATATTTGTAGTGCTTTGTACCAGTTTTTGATTCCCCAAAGGAATGCTTTAGGAGATGTCCTTTGACTACGAGACTATTCAATAATAATTTGGCTCCACAGATTTGGTTTGTCAACATTCTTTGTAGATTTTCTGAGACTGATGGGAAAACAAAGAACAGCTGCTAACATCCAGCAGTTATTATAGCTACCTCTTTACATTTTTCCTAAGTGGGCACTGGAATATGACAGTAAAGATAAACATGAACCTCTGTGATTCAATAGCTAAGGAATAAAAATAGAGTGGGTTTTACCAGTAATGGGAGTAAACTGCAGTGAAACATTTTGCAAAGATTATAGAAACTGTGTTGAGAATTTTAAACATCATATTTAAAGAGGGCTGAGACTTTGTCTCCTTTTTCCTCCTCCTCTGAATCAAACTTTGCAGAGATCTGACTGACCAGTATGCTGCATAAATAATACAGCATTTAAAATTACCTGGGCTTTTTAATAAAAGATCATTTTAACAAAATATTTTAGTCCAACTAAACAAAATGCAATTGTCCAGCTGAGATATCAGGTAAGAAAAAAATAATTCTCTGCCTAATATTTCCATAGTAAATAACGTTCAAGGGTTAAATACTTGTTGAGATAAACATTATTGCGATGACTGAAATCAGAATGTATTGGAAGAACACTGCAGGAATATCCTTAGATTCAGATCCTCTTTCAGTGTAATTGCTTTCTCAAGGAAAATAAAAGATSTGTAAAATATTTGTCGTGGTTTTACTCAGTCTGATTTTTGGTGGTGGGGGRATGGGACCAAGAATCCACAAAGATGGCTCCTGTGAGGAAGTTCTAGAAACTTTCTCCTTCTTCTCCATCAAAAGGAGCYCTGTCCCCTGTGTTTTAGAGCCRATCCATTATGGCTCTGAGGTTGATRGACACGCTGCCCACCAGGCCTGGGCCAATTGYACAGGMTAGTTACACCTCTGTGTTGAYGTATTGTCTTGTACTTAAGAAGAATTCAAAACAAGATAGGGACGGCCACCATGTAGTTTTAGGTTGTTAGTATTTAGTTTTAGTATCATGCACTGGGGAAAAACAGAGCAGGAGGGGAAGGAGATGTAAGAAAAAAAATGGATACCCAAGATCACAGTAAGGAGAAGATGGGATGGGTTGTTGTGCTGTGCTGTGGTGCTCGAACGTGGAGAAAACAAGCTATTCTAGAAAGGACTATTCCATCAATGAGAGACCCGTATAGAAAAGGAGAGCGACCTTGCTCTAAAGAAAAAACCTGGCCTTTGAGGACTGGACTGAACTGATCAGGAGCCCAAAAGGGGGAAGAGGCTTGGTCCCCCCACGACATTTGAAGCGAGTTGATGCTAAGAAGAAAATGTGTTCTGCAGGGAGGAGGAGATGCCCCTGCCCCACGTCTGAAGCAAGTGGATGCTTGGAAGGAGCTGTGTTTCTGCCAGGACATTTGTGATAGTGGTCTTACACCACCGAAACAATGCAGTTTGGCCTTGAAGAACATTCTTTCCTTTCTCCTATGAGGTAAAGAAAATACTCCCTCGCCATCAGCAGTTATACACTGACTGTTTCTTGGGAAAAAAACTTCCATAGCTTGGAGCTGTAGGAACACTTCTCCTATGATGCTGGACAACAACTGTAATGAGTGGTTTGATCTGTGTTAGACTTTCATTCCTGTCCCCTGTGTGTGCAGGAAGACATGGGGGATGGAGAGGGAGGACCTGAGACAGAAACGGGTCCCCGGAAAGGATAACAGGTGTCTTAAAATGTCTGTTTTTATTTTTCTTCTCCTTGTAAATTTTCTCYTAYCTTTGTTCCCCTCCCCRGTGCAGTAGTATTCTTAGTTGATTTTAGTAATAAATCTATTTTGCAACTTAAGTTACTCAGCCTGTCTGACCATTTTCTCTGGAGCACATACATATCTTTCTCTCAATTATGKTATGTTAWCTGAAAGCCATAAATTTTCRTGTTCRTTGGGCTTTTGCTCTCCCTTCTTCCTCTCCGGTGGAGAGAAGGGAGGGAACGTCCTGGGTGCAGTGCTTTTGGCTTTCGGCACAGTCCAAACCACAACATTTTTGGTGCCGTGACTCGGATAGGAAAAAARCACGTTTAAACCCACAACAATATTGAAAGGTTTTCTGGTCATTCATTAAATCAAACAAAACAAAATCAAATAAAAAAGGTGAGCAATRAGCGTGATAAAAACTGAGCTATGGCATTAACATTCCAGTGATCACAGAAGTCAAAACATATTAGAGCTTCAAATCAACAGTGAGTTATAAGGCATTTTTTCATAAAAATACCTGGAAAAAATTTAGAAATACATAAACAAAACTGAAAGGCATTTTGAAAGAAAAGAAAGTATCAAACTAATTGAATGTTTCAATAGTTGCTTTACAGCAATTCTATGCTTAGAACCTAAAACACAGTCATTAAAMTAGAACACTGAGGTATGACTACATCTTTATCTACTACACTTACAAATACTGAAGTTAATGCTAGATTTTATCCTTCAAATAATRCAAAAAAGCTTCTTTCTTGACATTACATTCCTTTTTCATTACATGAGGAAACTGGCTTCTTAGGAAAAAATATGGGAAATGTAGCATTTGCATTAATAAATGCAAATCAAGTAAATCTCATTTTATTTATAGGTGTTGTGGCTTCACAGATATTACTGATGGGATTCATTGTCCTTATTGCAAGGGGCTTAATTCAAAAGACATATACATATACAATATAAAACTATTTTCAATAGTTTTTGACTATAATATTAAGAACAATATTCACAATTTTAGTGAGTATAAATATTTGATGGATTCTTTGTTATTTTTTTTTAAATTAAATTACTGATATTTTTCTAAAGTAGGTGACAAAATTCAAACCTGCTATTTTTTTTTTTCAATATAAAACGTATGGAAAGAGCCATAAGTGCACTCAAAAATAAAATAACTTGGATGATGAAGATACATCRATGTGGAGCTTCAAGACATGGTTTCATGGTGAACCAGTGCTGGGTTTAKAGTTTGACTCTATCCTAGTTGTCTTTTCCAATCCTAACAATTCTATCATTCAATGATATTTTTCAGCCATACTATTATTATTRTCCTCTTAAAACGTCTTAAAAACAACATGTGGGCCAAGACATGGGTATAGTATTAAACTTCAACTACTGCCTCTGTTACAGATGCTGATATTTGTTTAAATACTTATGAATTTGCGACATACCAACCATTATTTATAAAAATGTTTAAAGGAATGACATTGTGGGTTTTMCTTTTTTTGTCAAGTGATCAATAATGCAGCAGCATGTGAAGTTTCAAGCGCCCAAGCTACTACCTGCAGAAGAGAAGGCAAGAATYATAAAGCTGGAAGATTCCAGCAACACAGTATTGTTGGTATCATCTGCTTGTTCTGTGAAGAGTTGCCCAGTGAAAGAAATTTTATATTCATATAGCTCCAAGAACTATTCCAGGGTGTAATACTAAGAAAGAATGCTAATGASCAATTATGATGTCATTAAATATTAAATTTTGAGTAGCCACTCTGTTATTGCATGTCCTGTTCCTGGCTCTGGCTGTCAACACTGGATGCATCCTGCAATGAGAGGAAGGTAACAAGGAGGAAACTGAAAGTGGAGGCCTCCTCAGCTTTGTTGCTGGCTCTTTTATTCAGTTTCTGTGTGGTACTGATAATGCTTTTAATTTATTGCTTTCTGTTTCCCCATGGCTAAAATTAAAATAATAATTAGATACCTATTTCACAGAGATAGCCTAAAGATTAGTAAATGTTTGAAAAATTATTTTAGAATATAAAGCTCTATATAAATGCTAATGATTCTTATTAAATTAACTTGGTCTTGTGCTGAGATCACACACTGGGAAAAATAAAGCCTCTCAGTAGTCACAGGAAGAGTAAAGAAAGTATAAAGGAAAGGAAGACCACAAGCACAAACAGGAATACCTGTTGGCTTATTCTCAGTGGTCAGTTTCTGTGGATCTTTATTGTGATGATTATGAGATTAAACACTTTTTTTTTTTTTTTTTTTTTTTTAATAGTGACTGCAAGCACCTTCTCCTGAAAAAGGAAGAGGCTTTTTTTTTTTATAGTGACTGCAAGCACCTTCTCCTGAAAAAGGAAGAGGCTCTAGTACATTGTTGTTTACCGAGCTCTTGCTGTGTTCTCTAATGTTTCACTGACTGTTACAGCTGTCCCCATGCTCTCACCCCCAGTCCCACTTTCTGTGCACTTTCCTTTGCTTTTGAACTCTATCAGGAGCTCTTGGTTCATCCTCACTGGCACTCTGCTGTGCTGGTTTGATTTCCTGTGCACTGGAATGGGGTACTCTTGTATCTTGAGGAGGACATCCTTGAAAATCATACAACTCTTCCAGACCCTTTGCCCTTCTGGGGCAGTCTCCAGTGGGAGCCTGCCAAACAGAGCTCTGAAAAAGCTGAAATAAGTTCTCCTTAAGTCCAGGGAAGTACATTTGTCTTTGTCTAGCTCATTTGTCTTTGTCTAGTTCATTCACTCATGTCTTTGTCTAGCAAAAGATGAATGAACAGAAAGTTCAACAAATAAATTAGTCTAAAATATGGACATCATCAGAAATAAAAATGTCATAAAAAATTATATGACATTTTTACTCTGGATTCCTGCTGTAACTATAAGTGTGGTTTGCACTACTTCTTTAATCTGAGCTATTTTAGAAAACTTTTTAGACTATTACGTGGATAATATACTAACGGTCCTGTTCAACTTTGCTATTTTTCTCACCTGACTGCTGAATTTCTTCATCTTTCTTTCCTGATTCAAAGCACTGTAAGATCCTGTAAATCATCTTCATAATATTTGCATCTCTGGCTTTCTCTGCAATAATTTCTACTGAATATTTTCAAGTGCTACGATCTACTTTGCGTCTCTTTCTATCTGTGCATAAACTTCTACAGGCACATGCTTTTTCAAGCAAACCCCATGTCTTTTGTCTAAATCAAATTCTGMATAATCACAACTATCCCTGAAACTTTTTGTCTGTTTTTAGCAATAGGACAGTTCTATACAAGTGCTAGTGATAAAAATATAAGCAGCACTATTAGACATGTCTGCCCTTTGACTTTATTTGCTTATTGGAAGCTTTTTAAGGTGATCTCTATGTGCAGTATTAGGGATGATCWTAGCTCAAGAATTCCAGTGAGGTGCTTTGCATGCTATCAGGACATTGGCTTTTTTTTTTAATGTTCTTTTGCATGGGAATACAGGAGAAATATTATGCCTCTCTAACAATAACTTTGTGCTATTGCCACAAAGATAAAAGCAAAAATTTTTAAAAGTTTGAGTGCAAGAAGCAGACTCTCCACTGGGTTCTCTAAACACCACATAAATTTTTAACTGGGCATGCAACACATGTCAGCCAATAAGCTATATATCAGCATTTTCAGATAATGTTTTCAGGACTTCCTAAGGATAAATGATGTTCTGTAGCAGCATTTAGCCTGGTAATGTCTTCCATCTATATAAGTATATTCAATGGAAGCACTGAATTATTTGTAGTTACAAAAGAACGATTTACAGTGTAAATGTTGACACATTTTTATGCCCTGAGATTGAATTTCATTAAATTCTTTTCAAGTAATTCTATTTTTTTTTTCTCAAAACTTGATTAAAATCTCACACTTCTTGGAAATACAAAAGGATGCTAAATGAAATTATGGAGATGCTTACAAATAAATATCTTCAGAGCTAAATCTCATMATAAAATTGAATTGGACAAGTCTTTGTTCCTAAGTTAATTAGAGATAGAACACCTGACAAATATCATGAACAAACACTACCTTCAGCAGTTTCCCAAAGGAAGAACAGTTATTTGCATTTCCAGATTTTCACTTCATTCACAATTTAAAAACAAATAAATTAAAACTTAACATACACTGTAGTCATTTAAAAAACTTCTCTGACTTTGAAAAGAAGTCATAAATTTTCTTCATATTACACAAAGATGTGTAGAATCTTCCATCAATCATAAAATGTCAAGCCCTTGCTGAAGTTTTCAAGGAAGTTTTACTTTGGTGGGCTTTAACATAAAAATAGACATGCCTTTCCCCAGAAATGTGTGGGCTCTTTTAGTCTGGTTGATATGGAGAACTGTGAGAAAAGAATCTTCAAAGTTTTTAGGGTTTGTTTTGTTTTTTTTTTTTTTTTTTTTTTTTTTTTTTTTCTTTTCTGGAGAGATATAAAAAAAGAAATGGTTACTTTCCTGTTAAGAAACTCAAGGGGAGTATCTTAGGATTTGGACCAAAATGTCATTCTACTAAAAATCACAGAGAAATTTTTTATTCTGGCCTAGACAAAGATCTAATGTAGKTAATTTGTAATTATATGACTTCCAACCTTGTTCAAAACCCATAAAAGTTAATGGGAATTTTGGCATGCAYGCCATGGTCATTAGGCTGAGTTTTGAATGTTCTGGAGAAGTTCCAACATGGGAGAGAAATTTCGAACATTCCCTGATCATTTTACTATTTTCTTAACCTGTTGAAAYCCTACCTGACTGAAAAAGTGACTGAAGTCTTTCATTCTAATACAGATTTTATGATCATGACAGAGAATATAGCTTATTGTATGCTATCATATTTGAAGGATTGGTACTTTTTGGTATTTTTTGGTTTGTTGTTGGGGTTTGTTTGGTTTGTTTTGTTTTGGGGTTTTTTTATTTGTCTTTTTTTTTTAATTTACTTTTGTTAGTTTTGTTTTTAGGGGGTTTTTGTGATATGAAACATTAGCAATAATCCTGGTATGGGAATTTCCCTCTTTTCCTTAAAATTTAACGCAGCAATTTCAAACTTTGATGATGGAGGACAGAGTTTCTTTTATCTTATAATGTATTTGAGCCACTTTTTTTTAACTAGCAATTCAGCTCTGGAATCAGAGCCGTAAATTCATTATGTATGAATTTACATAATTCTGATGTAAATTATGCACATGYTTCAATAGTTGGCACAATTTAAAATAGGAATAAAGAAGTCAAAAGCTGTTTTGGGAATGTCAAAATTTTAATATTCTATTCACTATACTCCTGAGTTAGTCCTAATATCTCCCTAAATTGAGTTATTTCCTTCAATTTGTAATGGCCCGATTTCATTTCTTGTTATTAGAAGATACATTTTATATTTAATAGAAAAGCTGGAGAGGTACAAAGCATTACAGAGATTGAAGACATGACAGAATAAGTAGTGATCACCTTTGTCCAAAACACAGAAACAAAACCTACATTTAGGGAAACAAATAGTTGTAAATGAGTGCAAACTCATATTCTTTGCTTTCCCTAGTGTGCAAAGAAGCACCAGGCTGAAGTCTCTTGCCCCCCTTGCACTATTCGAGGTAAGTACACTGTTTTCTGCTGCTTTACAGAGGTGTTTACAACCTCTGTGCCTCTCATGATTCTTAAAGCTGGTCCACGTAAGACCAAGCAGTATGCTGGTGCTTTTTTCCTTGAGCCCATGTCTAAATCAGAAAAATATGAGAAAAAAAAAAAGCATTTTTGCAAAGTCTTTGTCAGTGTTCTGAATTGAAGATGCACATGCTTTTGAAAGGTCAGTGGTCATTTCAATCACCATTTCTTTTTATCATCTCTGTGTTTTCATGGCTGAGTGTTAGTGGATCTCTCAAGACAAAGCTCAGAAAAATTTTACAGGGCTGACATAATTCTGTCCTATAAGTTTTACTTTGAGACACATGGCACAGCCCTGTGGGCCCTGTCTGTGACTGAGCAGCGCTGTCAGCACAGCAGTGTTTGGGTTTTGCTGAGCAGTGCATGCCCAGCAGAGCGTTTTTCTCTTGTTCTCCCTGCTCCCACCCTCCCACAGCAAGGAGGGAGGGAGGTGTGTGTTCTCCCACACCTTAAACTGGGCAGGACAGCGGGGGCAGCTGATGGAAATTGGTTTAGGGGGTGTTCCATATCAGATGATTTTGTGCTCAGCTACCACAGGTGGGAGAAAGGAGGAGAAAGCTTGTGTGCACCCTGTTAGCTTTCCCTACAAAATCACCATTCTTTCACTCCACAAGTCTTATTGCCTTCCTTCTATTTTCTCCCTGTTCTGCAGGAGAGGGGATCAAGAAAGAGCCTATGTGAGTGCTTGGCTGTTGATCACCGTCAACCCACCACTGTAAAAACCTAGTTGGACTAAGGATAAGTACTCACCACTGATCTTCCTAACATTGTTTTGCTGAAATAAAGCAAATTTAGAATTTTGCTGAAGGCAGGGAAGTAATTCCAATCCTACTCAGTGAAGTCTCTACTTATCAAAGGGAAGATTTCTCAACTAAGTAATAGCTATGAATCCACGAGAAAATGTGGATACAAAACAGGAAGACAGACTATATCCYTGTGTATGTTTTAAACACTTGTTGCAGGTATGCTCTCACATGTTGATTCCATTTTAAAGGTTATTTAGGAGAGCAGGTAAACAGAAAGAGAGGGTCACTAAGACTGGGACATGCAYAAAGCAAGAACAGGATTTCTTCTAGCAGATGAGAGGCTAAATCCCATAATCCCAAGCAGAATCAGAGTCTTCTTATCTCAGAAAACAGTCGCCAAACATATATTTATTTTTAAAAAACAGTGCCAAATACACTYCAAAACTAAGTTTGAAAGCTAAGGATGCCCAAGAGAAGATATGACACRCAATTCCTGGTTCCAGTTGTTACAAAATGTCAGCAAGTAATCATGAATTCTTGAGTTGTGTCTATTGGAACGGAGAATGCACTCATGTGAACAGCCAAATAAACACAAAATGATGGGGAGCAATTCAGGTTAACTGAATGCAGTTGGTATCAAATTTAAGTGAAGTTCAAAAGCCCAACCATCTGTCATAATGCTTTGACCTGAAAAAAATCATATTAAATTGTGAATAGCTTTTAAAACAACAACAACAACAAAGCCAAATTGAGGTCAAGAACCTTGGACCCCACAATTCAAAGTTTTCAGTATAAGTTTGTATCAGAATTTAAATCTGTATTTTTCAGCTTTAACACATCTCAAAACTATTTCTACTTTTTGCCTTTTGCTTGCAGTGTAAGAGATAGATAATTTGTTCTTAAGAAAAGCCTAAAAAGCTTTGTTTATGAAGCCTTTCCCTAAGCCATRATCCATACTATTCAAACCAGAGAGAATATGAAGTTTCTAGAATTCTAATATCYCAATTCTGACATACACTGATTTCCCTCTGACATTTTGTATTTTGTAAATGTTTTCATCTGAAGCTGCTAAGGATATGGGGAGGGAATTCCAAAATAGTATTTTCATACGAATTTGCAGATAAAACCTAAGATATGCTTGAAAACTATGATATTTGAAAAAGAAATTACTTGGTAAATGTAAAATACTTTTTAATATTCTGTACTCTTGTGTTTATTTCTGTTTTATGAAAGTGTTGAAACTATGTACTGCACTTTCTGGTAAGTACTGTAGTTTGCAGGAGAGTAATTATACTTGTGTCATAAAAGTACAACAGGAAGAATGGAGAGTTGCTAAGAGGCGTAGCTCCAGAATGAAGCTTTTCTCTCTGTGTTAATTAGGGGAAGAAGCAATTACAGGGACATGCATTTCTGTTGCAAGGACTGCCACTAAAACCCTTTTTGAAAACCTTTTATAGCCAAGTAGACATAAAGAATTCGTTATTGTGTTTCTTAACCTGTAGGTCACTACATTTACTCTAGTTTATTGCACAGAATCCAGTGGATTGTAATCAACAGTTCTATAGTAAAAAATTGCATAGTTTTAAAAATATAAGCAGAACATTCTTCCGCTGCAGCACTATTCATTGAATTTCACTGAATTTATGAGATTCATAAAGGACCTAAAAGCTCATTTCCAGGTGTTTTTACTTATGCATTTTCCTCTTGTTATAAAAACCAGAAAATCAGAAAAGTAATTTCTGTCACCAGATGAAAGCTCTGACACACTAAGGCATTGCTTGGAGACCACAAGCCACCAAAATTCAAGARTATCATTTCTTAAGTGCCACTAGGGGTATGTCTGAACAGGAAACACAGAACTCAGTGCAAGCAGGTAGTGGAGAATTCTCYTAATATATCACAGAAACATTCAAGAATGCATAATGTAGGTATCAAACAAGGAAGGAAATGCTCTGCAGGATCTTATAGCAAAATGGTCCCTTCTGAGAAATAGCGTCCTCACAACTACATATTTTTTTACTTAGAGAAGGAATAGAAAAKACAAAAGTAATCCTTAAGGCAAGTTAGAGCCAAGCCACTTTTATCTTGTCTAAGGAGGATCAAAAGCAGATTGGTTTCAAATGCTTTGGTCAGGCAAAAGTCATAATAAGAACAAAGCTTTCACTCTTCAGATTTTTCCCTATACTCCAGAAGAAATCTGAAGAACCCTTAAATTGTTGGAAACATAAACACTGAAGATACAAATAGTATATAGCAAATCTTGACACACAGCAAATGTCCTTGGGTTACAGGAGCCAAACAATGGCACAGTAGAGAAAAGTGRTTTGATCCCTGGGTTGTTAACTCTTTTAACACCTGGACTTCGAGAGGCAACTCAGCACACGGTGGGTTTCAGCAGAACCAAGAACATTGCTTTGTTTCCTGCTTGCCATTTCCAAAAGCAAAGGGTGAGGAGCAAGGGTTCTAMCTGTTCTGTTCAAACCTACTCTTTTTTCTCCTCTGTGCCATGAGGAGATCTGCCTGTCACAAAGAACTAGTGTTATAAATTTACCTACTGTTTTGTCTATACTATTTGAGTATAATGACTAACAATGCTTTGACTTACAAACATTCTTTTAAAATTTTTAAGATTTTGACATCTGTCCATTATTTAGATATCATAAAAAAAACTTTATCTAAAATTGAAAACCACAGGAAGAATATRGGGAAACATAAAACAAGCAAAYAAAAACCCCTACAAACCCAGAACATTGTTAGAAAGCRTAAGTTTTGCATAGATGCATATGTGGGAAGTTTGAAAGTGACTATTGTGTGGCTTTAAATGAAAATATATGTTTCCTCCTATGAAATGCACATTTAAATTGCTTAAGGAGTGCTTTAGCTTGCACTCTTTATATAAAGATATTCACAGAATMACAGAATGGAGGAAACTAAAGAGCAGATGTATAACACCATAAAACAGAAGTCTTAAAAAGGTATATGTAGGATGTTAAATGAAGTAAGTGATCAAAGAAATCAGAAGGCCATCTACAACACTAATAGTATACTTGGTGATTTTGAATAATTAACTTTATTAGCTGCCTAGAAATGAGAGGATTACACGCAGAGCTGACTGCTGTTGCCATATGTCGGGCAGCCACCTAACRCGACAGGAGTTCACAACTTTGAAAAGAGCACTGCAGGGAAATACAACTTTATGGAATAATTCTATGACCAGCACAGGATTGTAACTGAGCCCCTGAGGATGTCATTCCATGGTCACAGGGGTTGAATGGASCAGCTCCTGTGCAGAAAGCAATGGGAGGGGGGAGCTGAACCCTTCTGCACCAGTACTGCAACCCCATGGTTCAGCTTCACACAATGCATTGTGAGAACAGAGAATCCCAGCCCTATCAAAAAACAGATCTGCTGACTTTAATGAAAAATCAGTTGCAGGGGTCTTGAGAGGAACAGATTAAATGAAAGATTCAGCAAAAATGTGACGGTAATGGGGAAACCCAAGTCTGGATTGATAAATAATGTTCTTTGCCAAGAAACATGAGATAAAATCATTATACTGAAAGGAATGGAGGTCTAATTTTAAGACAATTTTAATTTTAAATTTTCCATTATGCAGAACAATCCTTAGTTTTCCATACTCAATATTTTTTCCAAGCATTTTCTAGCATCTCTGTTTTTTCTGTAAGAGATAATTTAATCCACTATGCAATAAAAAGACGGCAGAAAGCTTCGCTCTGAACTTCAAAACATGTAAGATATTATGACGCTGATGATTAGGTAGGTCTGACTGATTAGATGTTTATAAAATGTTGAACTATAAATATGTATAAAGAAATGAACAGATGCTAGTGTTGACAAGTAGACCCAGGGTGACTGACGTATCAACATGAGACAAGAGAGTAAGTTCTGTAAAATTCCTGCTGTCTTCTCACAGTATAAAGTGGTGAGAAAGAGATCCCTTAAGYAGTGTGTTCAGGGAAGTGGAGGAAACAATTTAGTATATGACTGTCTGCTCCTACATCAGCATCTTACCATAGATCACTATTTAATATTCTAACACRGGTTCTTAGTACCTCTGAAGAACAAGTGTGTCCTGAATTACAACAGGTAGAAACATAAAATATCTCATCCCTCCAGAAAAACAAACATTTAAGTCTAACATCTGTTTCATTTGAAGCATTCTTCCTGTGAAAATAATGGTGAGGGACTGAGGGGACAATGGAGATCATTAGGGAACTCTAACATTAGTTGTTCAGCAGGCCTAAAGTGTATTTCCTCTAAAAAATGCTGGATAGTCTTGCTTAGAAAACAGACACAGATGTTGCATTTATTTTTATATCTTAAAATATAATATACTTTACAGTATATAATGAATTTTTAATTACTTACTAATTTAGAATTCTGAGCAGTATTGAAGTAGTCTTTAAGTGAGGATTTAAAAAAAGAATGAATATCTACAGCCAGGCCTAGATTCTTCCTTCAGTGGGAATCCTAATGAGAAACTCCTGCACAAGAATAAAATTACAAGAAAAGTTTCATCTCTAAAGTGTATGGTGGTTCCATAGCTCCACTGTTAATCAGGAAATAACCCTCCTCCCACTGCTGCCASTGGCATGATCTTTGCTGTGATCAACACTAGATCCTGGACATCTTTTATTCTTTCACTGACAATCTAAACAAGTAAATGAAAATGACTTCTAATTTATATTTGTGCATTTATTTGAACAGCTACCGGAACTGAGAAACCTCAGTGAGACAAAGGGATAAATAAAAGGGGATTCCCAACYCCAGACCATGGTGTCTCTGAAGAGACAGTCTTGTTTTTCTTCCAGTCTTGTTTTCAGTCCACCAACATTTATGTTGGTATTCAGGTAATKAGGTAATTAGTTATTTAGTAAACTCGTATCAGTCGCCTCAGCTTATGTGTGTGTATGTATGTAGGGGTTTGTTTTGTTGTTTTGTTTTTGTTGTTTGTGGGGTTTTTTTTTGTTTGTTTGTTTGTTGGTTATTTTTTTGCCCAGCAGTCTTCCACCTTGGTTCTCTGTCTTTCCTGCAAGGCACCAGTCTTCTTCCTGTGTCTCAGCCACAACCTACTGCTCAAAACTTTAACASCTCAAGCATGCCCAGCGACTCCCAACTTAAACTAAATTTTCTCCCTGTTCTAGGTTTCAAGCAGTCAGGTGGGAAAGAAGAGGTAACTTTATGTCTACTAACCAGTTTCCAAGGAACAGAACCCATGAAGAGACAACATAAATGTAGCAAAGGTTGTGCTGTCCAATTAATTTTCCATGGAAATTGTTTACCAGGAAATTGTGACCCRTGAACTTTAGTGTTGGGTAACTTTCATGAGATATTTTCCCACATATCTGTCTTCAGTTAGTGAACGTKTCTTTTCCGTGTAGTACTGTACAACAACTGTAGAGAACACAGCAAAATTATCCTATGACTTTCATACTACACCTCCACCTTACTGAAAGAGCTATCTGGGTAACTTACAAAAAGTTTCTTGCCATCCTTTGGGAAGAAAAAGCGATGGTATTAACTTACTACTATAGATTTTATGGACTTTTTTAAAACTAATTTGCTAAAATGAAACCAGGAYGCAAGCTAAAGTCAGTAGGATTGTAATGGCAAAAACTCTTCAGGCTATTACCTCAATTAAGTCCTGCAGATTTTGTCTAAACTCAGTGGCTTCATATTATCATAGGTTTTGAAGAACTATAGAATGAACAAGTATCTATATTATAAAAGATTATCTCAAGTCATTAAACTAAATAGGCCTACTAAAAATTTTAAATTATGAATTCAAGAATAATTTGAGTTAAAAGTATAATTTATTAAGCAAATACATTATGTGTCTTCTTTGTTGCTGTTAAGAATCTGATTTGAAATGAGGCCACTATTCTCACCAAACAAACAGATGGACAATTACATGCATAGAGCTATAAAGAGGCATCTAGTTCTTTATCTTACCTTTATCTTCAGCTAATGAATAGAGAGAGACCCAATCTGTTGCCAGAGTTAAACAGGAGAACAGCCAACCTGTGCAAAGAGGGATTGTTATCATCATTTAAGAGGATCAAACATGGTTTGTGATTTTAAGCTACCTCAGTCTCATGAGTGACCACCGTACTAGCAAATACTAAATTATTTGCTTTTGTTGACTATGCCCCAGGACAACTCAGGGTGAATTGTCAGAAACCACAATTCAGAACTGTTCAATTTTGTGCACAGTTGAACAGCGTATTTCCTATATAGTTTGAAATAGGTAACCGCTTCTGACCTCTGGAATCATTTGCATAATAAGCAAAATGTAATGCACTGTTACACTTGTTAATGGCCTGTGTTTTAAGCTACCATTACATATGACTGAAACACTTAATTAATGAATATGCAATTAAAGATTAAAATAATGATCATGGTAATTAGGAACGAATTTACCTACCTTGTTTCAGTTGAAGTGAGACTTCTACTGTTTGCAGTGAATTTAATAGTCCAASTACAATTGAATTAATTTRTTATATTCCTTAAAGGCCTTCCAGRGTCACTAYACAAATCAAGATTCAGAAAAGTCAGGAAACTTCAGAATGTCACTTTGGGAACTGTATC
>NW_026623278.1:3216839-3240280 GCF_030028575.1 Malurus melanocephalus
TAAAAAAATTATACACAATGATAAATTAACCATTTTAGATAATATTCATCAGTGTTGTGCAAAATAAACTTAGTTTAAAACCTTCAACCCCTATTTTCTTGCTCTTGCTTGAATCAGCATTACAAAATTTGCTTGTGAAGATAATGAGGAGGTTAGGTCTTTTCTGACCTGAATTATCTTATGATCCCATTTAAGATTATACACATATACATACAGTTTCAGCTATAGAATATCAAAAAGCAAACCATATTTACTAAAAGATTCAGAAATGAGGATAATAATGGGTTATCTCTTCTAATTTTTAATAAATCTCTGCCTTACAGATGAGAATTTTAAAGAAAAAAGAAAACCAGCACAATCTGACACCCCACAAAGCTGATAGATCAACACAAAAAAAAGATATTCACTTTCAAACATATGCACRCTTCTACAACCCTATAACATAGCATGGAATAAAATTCAGTCAAGAAAGTTTGTGTCTCTGATAAAATTCTACATTTAAAACTTTAACAAATCAAAAACATCAAGTATGCAGTGAGACAATTTATGTTAGAGGAGCTGCAGTCCTGTGACTGCTCTSGTTTTCTTAATCTCTACTCTCTTGTTCCTCTTTAGCATTTTAATGCAAGATTTTTCATTGCTCTGTCCCACCCACACTTGCATTTTAAAGCTGCCTATGCTTTAATATTTCCTATTTTCCACCCTTTCTTGTATACTGAAGAAAAATGAAACCATAATAATACTTTTTTGCATATACCCATTACAGGATTTCCTGGGTTCATTAAACATACTGTGTTTCCACGGCTGAATATAACAAGGATTAAGTAATGCACTTCAAATTTTATTCTCATTTGGTTTTGATGCTCCCAGACTATGGTAAAGAAACTCACACAATTTAAAGAAAGTTAAATGTCTCTTATCTGAAATTTTTAGTTTTTCTTTCCACGGAGTTGAGTATGTGTTTTGATTTTAAAAGCACTTCACAGTATTTCAGACTGGTGCAGAAGTGCTTTGCTGTGAATTATAAGAAAAGGCTTTAGAAAACTCTTCAGTTACAGCCAGTCACCTCATGCTCATTTCTGCTGCTCATTCCAAGCAGGATTCTTCTCTGTACGAGAGAGACCAGCTGAAAAATTCAGAAATATCCCTGAAATTTGAAGACTTTTCTGTAAATTGACACCTGTGCAGCACTTGATCATTATATTCTTTTTTCTTTCACACGTTTTACATTTTTCTCACAAGTTTGTCAGTCTGATTCTCTCTCACACTCATGAACAGAGCTGCAAACCCCTCTGGTATCATTCCGATTAAGCCATTATCCAAATGATGACATTTTTCTCTCGTTTTGCAGGTATCATCTGCTCCTGACACTTCTCTGCCAAGTCTGAACCTTCTTGAGTGTCCCATGGGGAGGTACTGGAAGMAGAGAGCATGGGTTTTTCCTCCGTAAAGCAATGTACCATGCTTTCATATACAACTGATACAAACACCACTGCCTTAATACAGAAATACTTTAAAATTTTAACAATTCAACCCTTTATCCCATTTTCAAACTTTTAAAGTTGGCAGGTGACTTGGACTATGTGACAGATTATCTATAAAACTGCAAATTACCTGTGSTCCTGCTCTGTCCTTTCATGGTAACTTCTGCCACTGCTTCCAAGCASAGTACTCCTTGCTTCTTGTTAGCTACATCTTCCAGGGAAATATATGAAAAATGTGGATTTCAAAATGTTGTTTATAAACATATGATTGATTTTCATTTTCAGTCATACAGACAAAACAGAACTGGGATGTACTTGCTTCTGAATGGAGAGATATCCCTGGCAATGGGGCTTACTGTCTCTTTTGGAATAGGTAGTGAGACATAAAACTCAGCATGTGTCTGTCAGGGACCGACTCACTTTAGCCAGAGGTTTTTGGCAAGATGATAAAAAATTCCCAAACATTTACAAACAAAAAGCTTCTATTTGCCCTGCCAGCAGAGCAATGATGTGGTGTACTGGCACATCTCTGGATTACTCTGAGCCCAAAAGACAGTGAATTAATTTTGGTGTTGATACAGTGGTCTCTTAGGTTTATACATGATCTATTATATTGTCCCKCCTCAGTGAACACACAGAAGAATTTATTCTTCTGAACTGTTATTCAAGTACCACTTGCAAGATTGTTTTCTATTAAAAGAATATGTTAGGGAGCAGATGAGCTCTGGAATCAGTATTGTCTGTATGGGATACTGGCATATCAGGACTCTTTTTTCAGGTATAAGCGGTTTCTACATACACAAAGCACAAAGCACAGCAGTTTCTTTTAAAAAAAACAACCAACCAAAAAAAAAAAAAAAAAAAAAAAAAAAAAAAAAAAAAAAAAAAAAAAAAAAACCCACCCCAACAAAACAAAAAACCCAAACAATAAAACAAGCAAAAAAGTTTGACACCCCCTCTGACATCCTTTTTCCTGCAGGGACTTGTGTGTTTGCCACAGGCCAGCAACCAGAGACCCTCTGAGGGTTTTGCTGTGTGAGAAGAAGCCATGGGCAGCCCTGTGGACTGGGGATGATCCTGATGACTGTCATGGGAYTTGCTCTGCAATTCTTGTTCAATACTGCAGGATTGTTCCTGTGTCCTAAAAGCACACTGCCTCTGTCTGYGTGCTGTCTTCCTTTGCAAAGCAGCCTGCTCTTTTGTACCCATATACACCAGCTTTTTCCAGAGGTGCTGACTCAGAAACATTTATCATTTCAGGCCAGAAAACCTTTTAAGTAAGCAGAAGAGGAGGCATGCATTCTCAATTAAGCTCTAAATTTGCTTTTCTCAGGAAGAATATTGGTTTTCAAAAAAGAGCTCTTCAAAGGCCTTGCATTTTACTTGATGATTCAGCTCARGAGCACTGAGTAATGCACACAATATTGTTCATCTCGGGAGCTGTTTAGAAACAGATTGCATATATGAAATATGTGGCTTTTATACCACCTGCATTGATATAATTGCCTCTGGGCCATTGATTTCATTTTAAAAATCCATTATAATCSATTTTATAGTTATATAAGCCATGAATACAGAAGAATATCCAGCTAAATTTGTTTGTCTCTGAAAGTGATGTTATTGGTATGAAGATCTTTAAGCTATCAGTATGATGAAATATCAGAATCATCACATTCACTTAAATGATCAGAGAACTGTCTCTATGGCTCCTTTTACAAGAAAACGACAGTAAAGATGAGTTAAAAATGTGTTATTTACTTCATTCACCTGGAGCAAAGCCTTTGTTTGCTCGCCTTGCATGACCTATTTCCACACGTAATTGCATGATTTCCATTAAGTCAATGACAATACTGGCATCAAAACACGTCACTGTATGTTAACCCAGAGGCACCCGGAGCAATACCTGAAATCCTGAGTTATTTTCTCTGATAATACATATTACTAGGCAATAGGCAGTCTGAGAGGACACACAGAACATCTATTTTGTGAACTTGTATTTGCCACAAGACACTTTCAATAGCCTATAACAAATTCCTTCAATGAAAGACCATTATGGTGTGAGTGGGAGAGCCCAGGGACATGCTCAGTGTCAACAGGTGACTTGGACAGTGAATACATAAATGCATTCCATTTTATTAATAATTGTTTGTCTACTCTCAGCATAGCTAGTGTCACAGTACAGGCATAAATGGCATCTTTTTTCAGAATTAGCTTAAAACAAATCAGCTTGAGGAACTGAAGTGAGAAGYGACTTGAAGGTCTCTTGACAGGGGCTAATGACAAATGGTAATTCACTCAGTTATGAGAAGCTGAAATGGGTTATATTTCCAGTATTCATGTTAAATTTAGTTCTGACACATTCATTTACATTCTGCAAGGGGGAATAGAAAACACACTAATGAAACTGTCAGATAAACTGGGAAATGATGCGATAAGGACAGARAAACAGCGCAAAGAGAAAATAGGATATGAAAGAGAAAATAAAATGTGTTCAGAAATTTGAAGACCAGAACAAATAGGAATTTAATATTCTCTCTAACCTACCCAAGGAAAACTTCAGCAGAAGAAACCAAAAACCATCAAATACAAAGAGARGTTTAGATATTGACTTATATATTAGTAAAGATGACTGTCTTTTTCTTGCTGCTGGAAATACAGAAATGTCAATTCCTGTRTAGCCATTCATCATTGTGTGTTTGGATCACCTTATCTGTTTCCACATAGCCGGAACACAGTATTTTTGTCTTACTATAATTAGAACCATCATTAAATGTAACCAATTTCTCAAACATATTGCTATGTTCAAGAAAGTAATTAAAATAATAAATTTTGATGATTGACAAATGAGGAATAATAAAATAATCAAAGGTGTGTGGTTTAGACAGGCAGCTTTTATGGGAGGTCATCAAAGAAGTCTGAAAATATCCACTGAGGAATTTCAAGGGAAAAGGATGTTCGGCTTTCTACAGGTTGGCAAACACATTAGGGAGTAAATAGGATAAAATTATGAAAAAGATAATTCAGAACCAAGACAGTGCTTTCCAAAAGTAAGGATTATTAAACTTTGCGAATTGTCTGTCAGTTACAAATAATGAGATTTCCGATATTCTGAGCAGCTTGCATTAGTTGAGCCAGTCCAATTTTACAACAGGGAATAATTGCAATGGCAGGGAGATGGACTAGATGACTCTTAACATGCTTTTTCCATCCCTAGTTTTTACAGCACAAACGATAACATCTGAAAATTCAAAYTGCAATGGGAAATGTATTCTTGTTAATGGTTACAAATAAAGGCAATTTTCAGATAACATCCTTCCCCTTTTACTTCTCTACTCTGACTGCACATTACCACACAGGTTTTTAWGATAAACTAATAACATACACTTTAAAGGAAAAAAATAGTACAGGGAAAAGAGTACTGGAAGGAATCCCACTGTGCCTAAGACTGCAAAATGGTTTTGCATTTGCAAAAATAATGTTTCTTTTCATTTATAACAATTATAGACAGTGAAAGTGAAAATTGTACCTATCCTATGCAAATTCAAAGGAATATAAAGAAAGTAAGGGGAAAAAAAAAAACCAGAAGAAAAAAAGAAAGAAAATGAATGCACTTGGACATAAATTTAATTTGTTTAGTGGTACACCTAAGATCTCTGTAGTTTAGAGTCTTTAATTCACCTTTTTTTTTCACTAGGAAATATTACACCCTACTGGGACTGAATATACTCTGAGTTGTGAGAGTATAGACATTTCTTTCACTTTTGCAAGGCCGTGTTTCTCTTTTTTTTTCAAATGCTCGACAAGCTCACTATATGACAGGTCAATTCCCTTTAAATCTGTGTGAAGTCTACATCATCAGTAATTCCATGAAGAAACTCAAATTTGRGGGAGATTACTAACATTACAGTCACAGATAGGAGTTTCCAGTGTTGCTGGAGACATTAATGTTCAAAATATCTGTTCTTGAAATGTTCATTACCCTTTATCTAGTTTAGAGGAGTCTGCATTTTTTACAGGAAAATGTTTTTATAACCCTTACTTCCACATGTCTCAAAGATATTGATAGATTRCAACTACTGTATCAGACACTATCTCATTGTCATATACTTCATGTAGAAAATAGGCAAGAATGTCTATTTTAAGCTTGTTATGATCCTTTGATATTCTTCAGCAGGACTGGAAACAATGACTGCATTTTGTAAAGCAGCACATTTACTAGAAGCCATGTTGAGGTCATATTTGATCATAAATAATCTACAATGAAATCCAGTAGTTTTTTCAGCCTAGTTTGATGCACCTTTTGTACCCTTACGTGAGCCCACATGCATCTACATATAGATATGTATATGCACATGTATATGTGTATGTATATGTATATGCATATGTATATGTATATGTATATGTATATGTATATGTATATGTATATGTATATGTGAGTGTTACATCTATCTATATTTATATTGCACTTGCATGTGCATAAACAACAATAATGCAATGATAATATGCAGAAAATGTATTTTATTATGTATAATAAATATGTATGTCAAATGCCTGAAATATGTTACTAGTTCAATMAAATAATTTGGTATCACTGTATATTAATGCAGAATCTCTGCCAATATTATCACTGATTTCCATAATGAATTCYTATCTCTTCATTAACTCAGTTATCACAGAATACGTTTGGAGGTACTTTTTCACACACAAAACCAAAGGCATTCAGATAGAAACCATTCCACATGATGGGACTTGGAACATCAAAATCAATCATGTTTTTGATTTTGAAAGTGTTTTGATGTCTTGCCAAAAAAATTCTTGCTTTATGAGCTTGTGGAGAAGAGGGGCTCACATGCGAGTCTAGATGCTAATCATGGTTTTATTTGTGTACTAATGAAGTAGGATTTGACATAATTCCTTGAAGCTCCAATAGTTAAGAGTCACATAAACATATGGCAAGTGCAACCATATTTCTATYGCATATGCATTTATGAAGATTCACTTTGGCTATGATGAAAAATAAAGGAAAAAACATGCACAAACATAGAAACTACTCAGCTTGCAAACGGTGACAATGAGCTTTGTACTCTCATTGGCAGATTATTCTTTCATCTGAAGAAAGCAAAAGGATATCAGATCATTGGAAGAATGACAAATAAGGAACAATTAATCCACCTTAATGCAGAAGGTTTAACTGAGAGYCTTTTCAAGTTCCTTTATCTTTTAAGCTTTTCTGAAGTTTTATCTGATCCTCCATCCATATAAGGATATGATTCAGCTTACTATTCTTAGCATCAGTTTCTTGATCCCTCTTGGGCTAATCTTTGGAAAATGCCTGCTGACATTGTTTAATAGAATCTAAGACGCTGAAGAGATAAAATGGGAAAAAGTAATAGCAGCTAAACTAATTAAAAAATTGGAGGCACAAACCTGTAAAATCATGTTAAGAAAATTRATGAGCCAATGAGAAAACCACAGACCAACATGCATGGTGTCATTGTTATTTCTAGACAGCTTGAGTCATAAGTTATTAAAATGTCTGTAGCTATCCTTTACAATGGTAATGAAATAGAAATGTGCTAAAGTAGGTAGCTTCTGGAACAAACTCTCYGTGCAGAAAACCTATAAATCTACATGCTGCTTACTATGCTTCACACATGCATAAGGATATAGGTCTAACAAATAAGTAAAAAGAGCATTACAGACRGCATTTCCATCTTCAAGAGTATGTAACATTTATTTATTATTATTTATGAAGACTACAACATAAGCCATTATGAAAAACAAAGTAGACGGATTATTTTTGCTACAGGCACAATGAACAAAAGTGTCTCAGTTCTTCAGCTTGGCAAGGTGTGATCTATTTGCCAAATAGATGATCCATTTATAAAAAGGAAAGCAAGTATTTGATCATTACCCAAGCCTCACTAGACTATTTACCTGAAGAAAAGTACAGATTTGCAACAGATTTTCTCACAACACACAAATAGTATTGGATTTAAAAATTCCAAACATGCCAGGAATATCAAGCTGGATTCACTGTGGTGAAGATGACTGATCACTACTTATATTGTATTCATCTTGAGTGATCAGAGACAAAATTTAGCTTCCCCCTACAAATATATACAACTAGCTGAGTTCTACTTAAATTTATAGTCTCCTGTTTTACGGAAGAGATTTCTGTCAGCTGACACAGGTCTATAAAAAGTAGCCCTTATACTGTGTAAACAGTGAACTATATCAGTTAAAAGCTAAGTCCTTTGTACAGAAGACTGTTTTAATCATGCTAAARTATTTCCTTTCCATTTTTTCTTGTGGCCATACTTTGAAAAAACAACTTTCTGTAAGGATTTTAAACTGACTGGGCTGCAGAGATCATGCAGTGGTGCAGTTCACAGTCCTGAAAGATAAGCAAAAATGCAAAGAATAAAGTAATGACCCTGAATTTTAAGAAAAATGGACTTCCAGCTCTACAAGGAGTTACTCAATAGGATTAATAGGGAAACTGCCTTCCAAGGCAAGGGAAAACAGAACTTTAAGGATTCTTTCCATAGAGCATAAACACTAGCAAACCCAAGATGTAATAAATTGGGAAAGGAAAAAAGAGACCATCATGACTTAGTGGATACCTGCTGGYCWGWCTAAAGGGCAAGAAGGCAGGCACAGGTATCCCGTGAAGACTACGGGGACTCTGTCCAGTTGTGGGGGAATGAGGACAGAAAGGCCAAGGCAGATGGAGCTGAACTTGGCAAGGGATTCACACAATGCTAAGGGCTTCCACRGGTATGTCTGCCAGAAAAGGATAAACAAGGGTGGAAAAYTGGTAATAATGGATGAGGAGGCTGAGGTTCTCAACAAGTGTTTGGCCAAAGTCTTCACTGGCAACCTGTCTCCTCACACCTCTCAAGTGGAAGCACCACAAGGTAGAGAGCAGGAGCAAACTCCCTGCCAGTGTGAGAGAAGATCAGGTTTGTGAGCACCTGAGGAACCTGACTATGAATAAATCTATTGAACCGGATGAGAATCCCACAGTCCTKAGGGAGCTGACTGATCTAKTTCACAAGCTCCAYGYTATTTGAAAAGTCATGRCAGTGAGATGACTATGACCTGTCAACCCCACTCCTGTGCTGGGAAGATTATAGAGCAGATCCTCCCAGAAACATTGCTAAAGCATGTGGATAATAGGGAGGTGATTCAAGACCTGAATGGTTTCACGTGTTTCAAGATGAAGCTTTGCCTGGCCAGCCTAGTGGCCTTCTATGATGGAGTGACTACAAAAATGGATGAGARTAAAGCAACGGATGTCATTGACCCCTTCTTATATTCTGAGTTTTGTGGGATTTCCATCAAATTCAGTGAATGAGGAAGGAGATGTSGCGATTTCTTCCAGGTCCAGACCATTAGCTGCAGAATATAGTGATAAACACATTATACTTAAAACCCTCTAACGTGGCTTAGGTAAACCTTTTGTGATACAACAACACTGAGGAGCAAAGTTGTCATGCACAGCTTGGATCTGCTTCTCTTCTTCAGTAACACTAATTAAACATTGGGTTCCTGCCAATTTCCCTTTTAACTCTTGCYTGTACTGTGATATATGCAGACAGGAGTCAGAACAGAGGCTAAAGCAGATCTGCTGAGATATCTTTCAACATTAAAAGCCTCCCTTAATTTTATTTACTGTAATTTCAAAGACACAATCTAGCATTCTAGAGGTTAACACGGTGTGTCTGTGCTGAACTTTCATGCAAAAATGTCGTGTTACAATGGCAATATTCCCAGCCTATAATTAATGAACCGACAATGATGACCTGGAACCACTGTTTCAATACCAATTTTTCTCAGATTTTACACATCATTTCAATGAAGCAAGTAGAAAAATGTAATTAAAGCAAAAGCAATCCTGRGAAATATTCAGTGGAGAAAGATAAGATCATTGTCATTAGAGTTCGTTCATATCCATTAAAGATCTCATTTCATTTTTATTTAATTGGAATTTTCTATTATTTTTTAAGATGCAAAAATGGGACACAGCTGCATTTCAGAAATAACTTTGACATTACAGTGTAACTTTTCCATTAAAAAAAAAGCCTTTTTTTTTCTTTTTTCTTTCTTAGATTTTGTAACATTGATATAATCCTGTTGAGGATATAATTTTGAAGACTTAGTATTTTTAACATTTTTAATATTCCACTCTTTCATGTTTTAATCACCTCTTCCCTGGACTGCTTCCCTCTGGAACCGACCCAGATAAAATTGTCTTTTCACTGAACTGCTTGACCATTCAGATACAACCCAGACAAAGAGGAACCAACCCAATTGTACTGCCTTATTAATGCTGATGTTGTTGTGATAAAAGCAGAACTGACACTGCTTTGCCTGGCAAGATCTTGCTGTTTCACTGAGTTTTAATTTCTTATCAAGACTTCATTAAACTTCTTTTTTTACAGTTGCATGGTCCATCTTTCCAATGGTCCTACCTGGAAAACCTCTAAGAATATCATATGCTCGTCACCCATACAATAAATGAGGAGGTTTACTTGCTCTTCATCAGAGACTGCCTCTGTTTACTTCTGCAATGAAAATCTCTGACGCTGCAGTGACTTAGTGAAATTAAAGGATGATGTTTCAAAACATTTCATATCACATTTTCCTTGTTAGAAGTTTTCTATTTTGTCAGTATATAAACAGTTGCAAAGGTATAAAGCTGAACATATTACTTAAGAAAATAAAGTTTTCATTTTGATTTCACACAGCACTGCCATATAATTAGACAGCAAGGCAGCCTTCCACCAAAAATAGGCAAATTTTGCAAGCATAGTTACAAGATAAGCCATCCAGCTGACAATTTCCATTCTGGCTCCTTTACAGAATGCCATCTGAAGTATATCCTTGGACTTGATAGAAAAAACGTTATTACATTTTCTGTGGGTTGCTTTTTTGCCTGCTAAAGTACTTAAGAGGCATGTTGCACTCAGCTGTTCAAATGGCTCCAGCAATCATCCAAAAACAGTAACATTTGAAAGTACAGCTAAGAAGCAAAACTTCAAGTTCAAACCAAGTGAAAGATAAAATTGCCTGGTTTAGCACTTAACTGRCTATTCTTTCCAGAATGTTTCCAGGTTTGCATCAAATGATTTTGCAATTAGTAATCTTGCTGAAGTAGAAAAAATTCTCAGAATGGTTAGAAATTAGATGTGAAGAAAGKATAGAAGAAGACAAATCCTAAGCCTTACATAAGTCTATCCTCAAAAATATCCTGAGAAATGAATACAAATGAATCTATAGGGGTTACTGTGGTTGCGAACACAGGCACCTTAATGTTTATTTTAAACTTATTTGTACCTTAGGTGTACTGAGAGGGTGTTTACAAATGCACTGATGTATGTACATCACTTCTGTGGCAAGGGAAGTAATTTGCCCAAGAAAAGTGTTCATCGGTTCTGAATGGAGACACTCAATGGACATTTTTCAATAATAGTCAGAAGTGTCAGGAATTTCATAACTTGCTGTATTGATTTAACTCACATATCTACCATACTGCTTTGCTGGTATTTTCTTAGGAAGTATTCATAAACTATTAATATTCCCTTCTATATTTTCTCCTTATATAAGAAGAAATGGAAATTTGTTGAKGTCTTCCAATAAAGATTCAAGGAACTCTATTGGCATAAGCACRTTAGATCAAGAAAATAAGACAATGCAAAATCTGTGTATAAAATTGGCACTGATTTTTTTCATATGTTAAGCTTTGAGAAAACTGATATCTAATTTTATTTGTAGATTAAACGTTTGTTATGCTAAATTGTCAACATAGCTGTCAGTTTCCTATAAATAATGTGTGTTTGGTAGTTATTTTCAATAGATCTCACCAARCAATTATTTCCCAATCACAGAGCATAAATATCTTCCACCAGAAATTATATACATAACACCCCCCCCCCAGCTTAATTATAGCAATGTATTTTGATACTAGACAGTGCAAGTATTTGACACACAGCCTAAACTTCATCACTGAATAGGATATTTGTTTTATRACATGCACCTGATCTTCTATGTTAAACTAAAGTTATGCTATGCAGTACATTTATCATGAGCATGAGACCTTCTTAGCTGCACAAATAATTCTATGCTGTCACTTGTAAGAAGATGTAGCAATAAAAACAGTTACTTGTTAACTTTTTTGTTKTTTCAAAGGCTAGATGGTTATCTGATTTTAAAAGAAAACCTCATTTTGCTTTGTGATTGCTGTTTTGTGCAGCTTCAGTGAATTTCTAGAATACTTAAAATCTGTGTCCCAAAGCAATATCATTACTCAAATCTATTAATTAAAATGCTTTAGAGTGAAGTGATGGCTATAAATAGCTTCAACTAGAATTCAGCAGATCTGCCTTTTCCTCTTAATTTTGCTACTCATCTCCTGTCTTACAACAGAGAAATAATTTCTTCTGTTCTCTGACTTTAGCTATTTATACTGCTAGTTTTTGGAATTGGGCACCATTCCTAGAATGCAGGTATTGAGCACAGAGAAGCCTCAAAATCACAGTTTGTGCCTTTAGACATTACTGTCACACAATTGTACTAATTTTTTTTACTGATTATCTTGACTTAAATACTGTGACAGTTTTCTTGCCATTTCCATTCTTCACCTCTTCTCTSAAGTAAGGATGAACTCCCTCAATTTCTTTCCTCCCACTATAAACCATATTATAGGAATGAAACTTAAATTGGTGACTTAAGGGAACTTGTTTGTTTTGCATTCTTATTGGCACTAACCTACCTGAAAGCATTTGTATTTGGAACATATCAATACTAAATTTTGTGTTTTCACCCATTCTTCCTCTTAAAAATCAGACATGCAGAAAAGCAGACATGATTGTCTAAGACACTCTACAGTGATGTCAGTGAGTGAATTACTGGATTTAACTTGAATCTTTGCATTAGAAGAGATAAGGAAGATAAAACCCAAAACCTCTAAAGTTCTGGCCCCACCTTGCTCAGTACAAGACTGGGTTTTCCAGGAAGCCATCAATGCTCAAAGACACTTCTTCAGTATAGTGAGATTTGATACAGTGAGAGCCACTGAACTGGTGGTATTGTCACAGCCACAACTTCTATTTTTATCCATTAAGATTACCTCACTTCTTTCTTTTGAAGAGCCTTAGAATTGATGATTTTTAACMTTTTTCATGTTCTTTGCGGTATGTTGTCATCATGCTACTTCCAAGGTTGAATGGCCATGATCAATTATTTTTTTTTGTTATTAACATCCATTTAACACACACTTTTCTTGAARTTCCTCAGCCATTGCATGAGAAAGAGGACACAATACCCAGGTTTCTCTCATCTGTGAAATCACAAATTTCCACAGTGGGATGAAGGGTAGGTTTCAGAAGACACAATTCATCACAAGGAACAGTTAACCAGAAAACTTCTCTTTTTACCTGTGCAACAGTAAATAGAAACCTTTGTTTTAAGGGTGGTTTTCAGTGTACTGACAATTCCAGTGTCCAAGAAATCAGTGATTGGAAACTATTTAAATGATTGCAGTGTTTTGACCTAGAAACAGCAGAAACTGTKTACAAACTTATAGATCTATTTAGAGAGCTCCAGCTGGCTGTGCTACAGATACTTGATAGAGATGGATTTTTCATCAGTATTAATGTTACCCTGGCTCTGGCTGACAGKGCTTTAGTATTTGCACTAGATCTATTTTGGCTTACCTATGGGATGTGTTTGTGTTGTCAGGAATTAAATTGAAACTTTTTTTTTTTTTTTATATGAATCATCCCTTGCATAAAGACAACAAAACAYTGAAAATAAGTTTCTGCAAGTTTTATAGTTCTTAAATAGTAAAATCTATTTAGGATCTCAGACCTCTGAGGGTTTCCTTCATCCTGAGAATGTAAGGAACATAAAAATAGACAGAAACTCACATATGAAGTTAGAAACACATTAAACTCTCTGRTTCATCATTTTCCTGCAAATCTTTGGATTCTTTCAGCATTTTAGCACTTGCAAGTGAAATCTTTACATAATTATATTAAAAAAATATAYTTCTTTTACCAGTTTGTTCTGTTAACAAAAGTCCCTCGGAAATGAGGAAAACAAAATAATGTTCTTATATACTTATTTTTTCCACTTGTGCTTGTGCCCAGACTGTCCATATGTGGACATAACTGCCCCTTCTCAAGGACAGTGARTCAGTCATATCTACAAAAGCACTTTTATGGGAGATGTTATCTCTACCCAACCTATGAACATTATTTGCATAACTCAGAATACATGTGCTGATGGTGACACATGTGCTGATACAGGAACTCATCCTATTATTATTTTCCCATGATACGTTTGGCAATATAGTGGTAGGTGGCTTGCAGAAATAGAGATAAACTTCATTAAAATATTCTTTATTATACATATATATATGGATTGAAAAAATAAAATGAGGAGTACAAATGCACTTGAGTTTTTCATTGGTTTTAGAA
The DNA here is from genome assembly GCF_030028575.1 of Malurus melanocephalus. Lineage (NCBI taxonomy): Eukaryota > Metazoa > Chordata > Aves > Passeriformes > Maluridae > Malurus > Malurus melanocephalus. Next base: position 3,230,809 of record NW_026623278.1, read on the forward strand.
GTAATAATTTAAAAAGTCATTATGATACTTGGGATTGAAGTTTTTATTCTCCATGAAACAAATATTACATCGATATTAGAAAAATTTGCTTCTTATTTACACAATTAGCTATTATTTGAGGAAGATCCTGTTCATATGAATAAGAAAAAGCTCTCAATATTTATCACAAAGTCTTGTCAATGCCTTGGATTTATAATGGGAGCCGGGTAGGCTCAGCTGTGAAGGAAGTTTGAATTTTTACACTTTACCATTGAGTTCCACAGAAAAAATAGACATAATTTCCCAGGTTTTGAACCATCATGTCTAAGTGATTTATTCAGGTCATATGTCACCTGATTTGCACTGGAAAAGTAACAACAAAATGGGAGTTCCAACTGACCTATGCTGAATATGGTAGTAGCTTTCTTCCTCTTACCTCATCTTGGACTATACCATCTCTATGACCTTTTCTGATTCTTCTTTGGAGATGTAAATACTGTCCTTTGACAAATTATTCTATTACTAAGATTCTGAACTAACTTAAGCTTCTAAAAGCTCAAGTTGCTGTAAGAAAAGGACAGACACAATCGTACGCCTACAAATACAACAAAAATAATGTCCTCTGTGTGTGACGCTAACATTAACATTCTGTTCTTAATAAGTGTTGACAGTTAGAAAAGCATACATGGGTTGAACCTGTAATCTTCATATTTCAATATGAATAATTCTGATGGACCTTTTAAAAGTTTTTTTTTTTTTGTGAAGAAAAGGGCGTCAAATCAAGAGGAGTTTTTTTGTCTTTTGTCTAATCTCTATTCCAAAGTAATTCTGACAGGAGCTATGCTTAGTAAAGTACTTTCCTGTATGGTWAAGTGTGTGTACTTGTTTAAATCCAGTGAGGTTCAGGGAAAGTACTGACTTTTTCTCCCACACAATTTAATGGTAATGCATTTTAATTTTTGAATGCATATAAATTTGTACTTAATACTGATTTTTCATGTTGTCCCCCACTATCCTTGGTTTTCTTCTGTCTAGTCACAACCATAAAAAACTAAATTATACCTCTGATTTCCCATAGCTATACACAAACACCTGTTTTAGAACATTTTCTGAGCTCCAATTTTATGCCTATAGTTAATTCCYTTTAATGATCCCAAACATCTATATGTGGACACATCCCAAGAGACTGCCTGTCCATAAAAACATTCTGCAGCCAGCTGCAAGGTATGTGTGTTTTTTCTGCAGCGGGCTGTTAATGATTGTCATTGCAGCATTTTCTGGTCTTTCATCTGGTCTTCCCACCTAATAAAAACATAAATGTAGCCCCAGGGAAAATTTTCTTTGTAAGCAATTAATCATTTTCYTAGTATAAATGCAGTGACATTTTTTGGGCAGTTCTAATTCCCCTCTTCAATATTCCCTGGGGACATGTGAGGCATCAGACTAGATAGTCTTTAAGGGTCMATASCAAATCAAACCATCCTATGATTCAGTGATTTCAATAGCCACATTTGTCAGTAAAAATGATGTATTTGAAGAAGTTTCTTTTAATCAAAATTATCTCTGGAATACTAAGCCTCGATGAGGATATTGRTAAAAAATATAAACTAAGGATTTTATTTTTTTTTTTTTAACCAGCAATACTATAAGACATAACTCTAAAGAAATCTTTGGTTTTTTGTTTTATAATTTCATGAAACAAGTGAAATATAACATTTATACTTTAGGCCATMAGAAATTTGTAAATATACTTGTTGTGCAGAGAAATATTTCCAATAAGCACTTTTATGAACAAAACACTGAAGACAGGTTTTGCCAAACTTTGTCAAATGCCACTCAAATATAAAGCTTTAGCAATAATACTGCTATGCTTTTCAAGGGTAGTCATGCTTAGATCACTATATCTCCAAATTTATATAAGTAGTCTTTCTATTTGACATCCTTTTTGCCATAATTTCTCCCCATATTTTTTGAGGCATCTGTTGTTTCAAATGTAAATATTATCCTGCCATCAGTACAAATGACCAGTTGTCTGAACAAAACAAATAAACATCTAAATTTGATCTGGATGAATCTGCCCAAATAAATATTGCTATCCACAGTAAACAAGTACTGTATCCGCAGTAGCACTGTAAATAAGAAGATTATAGTTTGGTACTGGTGATACACACCTTTATTTCTTGACTTTTTTTTTTTTTTTAAGTTCCTAAATTATTTTTATCTGACTGCTTTTCAAATTGTAGTAATTAGTGTCCACTGATTGCATTTAAGTTAGTTCTGAGTTAGCCATGTGTGAAATCAAAATCTGTGGATACCTTGGTGACACGCTATATTATAAAACAGAMAAATGAAACATTTTGATGTTTACTGCTATCCAGTCTTAGTATTAGACMTTTTTCAAGTTATGACAGAATAATGACAATTTTTTAATGCTTCTAATTTAAAATTCAGTGCTCAAAGTAAATGTAGAAAATGTATCAGGGAAAATAATTTTATAGATACATAATGCAGACTATGRCATCATATGTCAGATATAACTTTTGCACCATTTGTATAGACATATGGTTGCTTGGACATCTTGCTTTTATGAGCAGAATTTTATTTAGATCAAAAATGTCTTGCAATGACTGAAACTGAGTTATTAATAAAAGCTTATCTGAAGCTATATAACAAAAGATTTATTTCCTAATCATGGTAGGAGCACTTATAGACTAAAACACTCTTTTGGTGACTATTTTTATATAATGTTAAAGTTTAGGACTATTATTGTAACAATCCAGACTGATGAGTTCATACTGGATATTGAATTCTAAAGTTTGTTACAGGTGTTAATGTGTCAGCTGGATTCAAGATATAAATTGAATATTATCATTAATCAGTATATGACATCCATTAGGAAGTCATGTAGTATATTTGTTTAAAATGTTTTCATGACATCTATCAATATGTTCAGATTATTCTTTCTTTGCYACAAAGAAACTGAGTGCTTTTATARYACTAACACCCATTGGTGTAAAACCTTTGATTACACAGTCACCAAACAAATAGTCAGACTGCAATTTTTGTCAAGAATTCTCCCAGATGATAAACCATCTACATTAAAAAATAAAAATCCACATATGTCCTSCCATACACCTATGTATTTCCTGTATCTTATATTCCATTTTTATCAATTGTGCATCTGCAAACAATTGATTTCTTCAATTTCATGAGTAATGGTTCTTTTGAACACTGTCACCAGTGTAGAAAAATGTCACAATCTGATCAAACTTCCTTTACAGAAATGATCTCTTTCATTTTACTTTTTCTTTTTTTAATCAGATATTCACAGAACTAGTCAAAAGTATGTATATCTTTTATATTCCACTCACAGTAGACTTTACTTGGATGAATTATTGCTTCAGTTAAAAATTCTTATAATTACAGAAGGGGATATCTGGAAATATACTTCTTTTGGATCAATTAAAAAAAAAAAAAACCCACCCATTTAATCAAGAAAATCCCCCACCCCTCAACAAAAAAAGATTCAAAATATCTGCATTAATCTTATAGAAATAATTGTTGAGGTATACTACATCTCTCCAATTCTGTATTGGATGGGATTTGAATATATAGAGAAAATATATACTGTAACGTGTTTAAGATATCATACTCATGAAAGCAGTTAACTCACCTCTACACATTGATTCTGTAGGCATATAGATTTAGAGTGTTGTATATGTTCTATTAAATATTCTCAAAGTAACTCAATGAGATATAAAAACAACAGAAATTAGTGTTTTTTATGTAAACATAAAATCTCAGTCTATAACATAACATGCAGTGGCATAAAAATCATTAGAAAACACAATGACTGTCTAAAATATTATGTCTGATGACAGAGCTGTGGTATATTTTTGTAGAGATGTATGCATTGGTTTCAACATGAATTCTTCAGTATGGTTCAGCAGGAATTTTGTTTCTCACAGTTTTTTCTTTCTCATTGTAATATTTCCATTGCTATGTTGGTTGTATATAAGTGCAGTGTTTTGTGCACCACATTTCTGTTTTTCTGCTTGTCCTGAATAAGAAGTTTTTTTTGGTGTTTTTTTTTTAATAAGAACACCTTTCTTGAATTTTTTCTGAATGCAGTTTGAAGAGCTGGCATTTGTGCATCCTCATCAAAAGTTATGCAAATTAAGTTATTTATGTTAATTATACCMCTACAAAGTAGTCTACTCTACTAATCAAATGGTGACAAAAGATTAGACAGTAAATTAAGGAGGAAAGCAGCATAAGTTTTATCATTTCAGGTGCAGCAAAGGTAGCATAGTGTTTTTTCACACCACTTTAAGGATGTTTTACCACTAAAGCTCTGTAAAAAATTGCAATTGGGAATGCAGACATTAATTTCTAAATTTTTCTGATGCACTGGCTTGCAAAATAAAACTCATTTACTATACATTTCATATATTACAAAGTGGTTATAATGAAAACTTGTTGTAATAACAGTAGTGTGTCACCTGTTACACCAGCTGATATCTATGGGAAAACAGGAGAGATTTTGGGAGCACAGACCCTTCCTTTAAGTGAAAAAAACAATCTCCAGCACTAGATCTTCAAAACTGAGAAAAGCTGCTTGAATTTTAACTACAGTCAGTGGATTAATAGCAGTTAGCACTTTAGGGAATATCATATATTGAATTTCAAAAGTATAACTTTTCCAGAGTTTTGGAAGCATATCAAAACCTTTTAAAACAATATTACTTTCAGAATATACCATCATGCCCTTTATGGAAAAAAAAAAAAAAAAAGGATTCACTTCTGTCAGATTGTCAAGCAAAGCCTGAAAGAAATACACAATATTTGTAAAAATACTGAAAGCCCTATCTTTTACAATGTAAATTAGTACTTCTTATCGAAGACTGTTTCAGAACCTGGTACATACAGTCACAATTACATAAAAGACACTTGTGAAGGACTTTCTTTCAATGCTGTGCATATGGGTAGGACAAAAAAGACGTTTTTGCTATGTGTGAAGAGCATGTGCAGATGAAAGGACAAAACCCAGCTTAGGTCTCTGTTTAATTTTCATATAATGTTTAATTTTCATACATACCTATGCACTCTATATCATCTTTTGAATACACATGCAGAGAGGGCAAGACCTGTAAGATGGACTTTATATGTCTCACTATTACTTTGAAACTCTACTATTTTGACACTGATAGAAATTAAAAAACTCATAAAGTTAAAGGGGAATCAGAACAGAACTTTTCAAAATGAAATAAAATGCTTTTCATAACAACCAAATACAAAAAGAGGTAAAAAACATTAGTTGCATACATTCTTTTTTTCTAGAGCTCTTGTTCAGAACTGTGTAGTTGAAAGAAAACCATAAAAAAAAGTGTGATTGATTTTAAAAAACAACTTTGAATTGCTGCTTGAACACCAAATTTCAAAGATGTACCTTGACTCTTACTTTTCTTCCTGGTTTCTTGACCAGAATGGAAAAGACAAAAGAAAATTTTCAGCTCACTTTATAAACTAATATAGAAGATGCTCTAATATCATGTTGGAAGATATATGGAATTGTAAAGAGCTTTTAGACCCATCATTCATATTTCTCACCTATTTGTAACTGGGCAGCAGATACCCAACATTGTGAAAATATTTTGACAGTATGCACATTCAAATCAAATATTTTAGTGCACATTTCATCATCAGCAGTACTTCTACTTGCTAGGCAGAATAAAAAAGTTAAGCCATGCTTTTGATGCGTATGTACATTTTTCAGAGTTGAAGCATTCTATCAACTCGGGATGGTTTCAACACTGGAACAGGAGGCAAATTCTATATGTGACTACTTCATTACRGGTGATAAGGAGCATGGCATGATCTCATCACTTTCAGGAAATTTTAGCAAAATGTCTCTGAAACAGAAGTGTTAATGCAAAAGAAAAAACGTAAAGAATAAATGTGATTATAAGAGACTTGTAACTGTTCATTTCTGTTKTAAACAACCAGGTTTAGGGTCCAAAGTTGCAGTTAGTCAAGTGATTTTGTCTTGACAGAAATTACCTTCGCGAAATCTCACAAGATATATTAAATAAACTCTTCATTTAATAATTAAAGCCATTCAAAGCACCRTATATTTAAGGTATTTGTTCTCTTCAGACAAATCTCTTTTGAGAGAAAGGATGCTGGCCTTAACAGAAAATTTAGAACTGGACTCAATAAAACAACCAGTTTAAAATAATTAACAGGTCTACACTTGGAAGATTGTCCTGTGCCAAAATTTAAGAGTTTTAACTCTCCAAAAATCTATTAAAAATATGAATGTGAATATTTGATCAGATGGTGAAAAAATTACTGGTCCATTTATGTCAGTAAAGAGCCATAACTTATCTAACAAGAGGCAGCTCATTCATCCGAGTAGGTGGAGCTCCAGTGCCCCATCAAATACAAGGAAAATACATTAAGACAAGTCAATGCTTCCCATGTCTGGGTAAGAAGAAACCCTACTGGTCTTCAAAGACAAATACTATTTTCTGAGAAGTCTGTGCAGCTGGGGACTCTGCTCACATACTACACTGCTAATACTGTAAAGGTAGATTTGCACTACTGACAGGTTTCTGATGGAAGTTCCAATATGACAGAGCACTGTGGCTCAGAGACATAAACCCTTTTTTCTTAAAAGGAGCCTGAAATGAGAATTTCCACTTTCTTCCACAGATTAGAAAACATATATCCTTGAAAGGATGCATACTAGTGAAGACTGCTCATAGCTCACAGAAAATTCTTACAATGATTTTCTCTTGGTGTGTTATTGTATGACAATATACTGGGACAGGATAAATACTGACAAGTGAGTCCATGCAGCAGTAATACCCATTTACTGGCATAGACGGTATACAGGATTGTTTTTCAGACCTTTGTGTTCTTAACAGCAAAATCAAGCTGWTTGTGCTTCAACATCTTCCACCCCAGCACTACTTAGAATTAGAAGTTGCATTCAGTTTATATTCTAACTATGGTAACAAATCAAATTTATATATAATAAAGTCTTTTCACAGCTTAAATGAGAACAAACTGAATGTTGGTTTTGTTTGTTTAAAATGYGTTTCTGCAATATTGCAATCATTCAGAAATTCAGCTGCCTGCTACACTGCCTGCCTGTTGCATACTGAATGTGCAGAAAGCTGGAAAAGGGAGAGTGCACTAAGGGACACAAAACTAAAATCATAGTCAATCATTACACTGCTGGAGTTTGGTGGAGATTTTTTTATGCTTGCAAGTGTTATATTTTATTTATAATCCATTTACATTTTTTCTGTAACTGAACACATATGGAAATCGGTTCTTCATATGCCAGTCTCTGATTTTTACTGACCACAAAGTAACAAGGTTCATACGTCTGACAAATAAAGTGAAGGAGGGACGTGTTTCTTTTCTCCCTTTCAGCAAAGAAGGCAAAATGTTTCACAATATACTAACACTGAGATTTATATTTAATGCTTACTTTTGGAAATGATTATTACTGCAGCAAGGGGTTTCTATAATTCAACTGTATTTTCTAAGACTGTGTAGTTTAGGCCTTTACGTACATAATGTTTCATAAGACACACTCTGAAAGAAACTTCATTTCAAATATGATTTTTTTTTCTAAAATTCTTGAAGCATTATAATTGTCTTGTCACATTTTTAACTCCACATTTTGTCACCACAAAGATTGGCATGCAACCTAAGCTCCCCTAATGTTTCATTCTTGTTAAAAATTTGCTAAAAAGTTATAGAGAATAAAGGATTCCGTTGGCTCTATTCCATTCAGCTTCATTGGGTTTTGTGACTCCAATTTGGATCTCAAATCAATCTGTTTTTTGGTTTTTTTTACAACATGATCTATGCTTCTGCTATTGCTAATCATCAAGTGGCCGCACTGCACGTTCTGCATGTCTATCAGAACATCTCCAGTGAGAAAGGTGTGTTTGCATTGGTGTTTGCATGGGTACACAGGAATGCACACAGAGAGTAATTATTGTATAAATATATCAATAATCAGACCATTCCAATACCTTTCTCYTTTTTATGGTGAAATAATTTCTTCCTCTTCATGTGGTATTCATCTGAGCACTTTCTCCTGGTGCGCTGTTTTCTAATATTCAACCTACACTTTCATTCAAAAGCTGTAAATTGCATGGAACTTGTCTTACTGCTTTGTTCTTTTAATTGTCTTATTTTATATAATTTACCCCAAACTTGCAATTTCAAATTCTCTATGATGATGTACATCTGAGACGAGTTTGYTGTAGAACAACAGTCTTAGGAAAAAACAAAGACAGAAAATAAGAGGGGAAAAGAAAAAGAATTCTCTTATAATGCCTTCAGTCAAATGAAATTAATCTTCCCTGATTTGTTTCAGTCTCTGGAAAAATCTCATTAAATTGTACATCAGTGTGTTTCCAGTGATGATGTACTATTTAATCTTCTCTTCCCTTCAACAGAAATTTGACTTTTAATGTTTTGTTTTGTTTTTTTTTCAAATTTGAAAACAAACAGCAGAAGGAATTGTGTACATTCATTTGGATCTTACCTCAAATAATTGTAAAAGTCCTARAGAGGAAATTGGTATGTTTGCAGTTAACTCAGGTCCTGAGTTAAGAGAGTTTCAAGCTCTTTCCAAGTCGGTCAAAGCCATGARCTGCAGCATTTTATGTAGTTCTTCAACAGAAATTGTTAGGAAAAGAAGTTCCACAGCCTCAGTAGTATAAGAGAGGTGCCTCCCACGGGCTTTGCTTTACTAAAAAATGAAAGTAAYTACAGAATTTCCTGATTATGAAAGCATACTCTCCTCAGCACAGTGGGGCTTTTGAGAAAACTTTTAAATTTAAGCATGTAATTCCCTAATAAGACAATTTGTGTTGGGCACATGTAGAACTGGGCCAAATGATGTTCTGATTGTTTCCCCCTCCACTTCCCCATTTCGACTAGATAGTGTCTGAAGAACATCAGAATTAAAAATGACAGGATTGGAGAGACTTCTTCAGAAAAGCCTCCATTCAACCAGCTTTGAATGCAGAAATCTGTTCCATAATGACATCTCACTTTATACCAAAGCTTGACTGCTTTCCTCTTAGAGCACTCTGCCAGAAGGAATCCTGAAGGACAAATATTTTCTCCATTATTATAGAGCAAAGATTAAACTCTACTTTTCCCAAAATTACTCAGGAACTACCCTTTCTGATAAAAGGCAACAGGTAATAAATAGATGTAAGGGTGCAAGAGGAGGAGGTGCCTTCTCTGTTACCTGCTGAGAAGACTGGCCTTTTTGGCCCCTGAGAGGACCTCTCAGGACAGCCTTCTGCACTCTTCTTTCACACCATGGATTGTAGCCCTTCAGGGTCATTTACAGAGGCCTGGGGAACAGGGTAAGATGGAGATAAAACAGACATCAGAGCGCAAACTCTGGGGAGTATCTGTACAGAAAAAAAAAAAAAAAAAAAAAAAAAAAAAA
>NW_026623278.1:3240545-3274843 GCF_030028575.1 Malurus melanocephalus
GCAATAACTGTCCTGTAGTAACATAACTGAAGTTCAATAGTGATGAAAAGATTTATTGACTCCATTGCTCTGCTATCTTTTATCCAGTCATAAAATCRCTATTCTATGTCATAGAACCRTACAATGGTTTGGATTGGAAGGGACTTTAAAGATCATGTAGTTACASCTCYCTRTTATGGGCAGGGACAGCTTCCACWAGACCAGGCTGCTCAGARCCCCRTCCAAMCTGGCCTTGAACACTTCCAGGGATGAGRCATCCACAACTCTGGRCAACCTGTTTCAGATCTCCCCAACCTCAGAGTAAAGAATTTCTTTCTAATGTCTAARMTAAACMTATTCTCTTTCAATGTAAGTYATTCTTCTTCCAGACRATGGCARTTAGCCCTATAGGTCAAGTGCAAGAGTGARCTACCAAAAAAGTGAAAGCAAATAATTTTACTTTACAGATGCTCTTAGAGTCTATGTCCTCTTTATTAAGCCTATTAATTCCAATTTATTTATTGATAGAACATGGTGTTTCATTACCCATAACACTATGACACAATTCAGAAAAACAAGAGAGGTTTTGAAAGGACGATAATTTGCTTTGAGGTAAGTAATAAGAATAGCAGTCTAAGAAATTTAAACAAAGCATGAAGTGGTTGGATGAGTACGAAAACCTAAGAGTGGATGCTCTAAAGAACTCTTAAAAATACCAAACAAAAACCTCATAAATTTAAATATTTTATTGCAAACAACTGTTTGAACAAATGTGGAAAATTCCTACTGCTGAATACTTCCCTGTTTACAAAAAAAAAAAATTTAAAAGTGCAAATGTGTCAAAGAAAGTCTGAAGAAGGAACAGTTGCCCACACAATTAGCAAGCAGTAGCTGATTATCTGTATTCATTGTTTGCTTCATTATTCTTTGAAATKCTGGGAATTCTAGTAGGCTATTATCTGACAACATGCTATTGGAAGAGGTCAGGCACATATGAAGAACATCGACAAATTTTATCATTAATAATTCACATAATAACATCTGCCTTTTCAAATTTCTCTTACACATGGGGCCAGTAGTGCAGATGTTCCTTCAAAAGATGAAATGTCTGAAATATCTCTTTTTACTCTGTGATGCTTTCAAAATACAGGCAACAGCCTCTAYGTAGTAACCTCCTATTTATTTTGTCTGACTGATGCTCTTTCACATCGAAGTAGGAGTGTTTCTCAAAGACTGACAGATTATRTCCAGTATTGACACTGACTGTTGCAAAAATGAGAAGGTAGCTGAGWGAAGATATTGTCCTTAATCATTCAAAGATGATGGGAAAATTATTATTATGAAGACAGGGAATGTACCCTAAATGAATGAATCATTAACAAACACTTTCTAAATTATGCTCTTCACATCCAAAGTGACTGTTGTTATACATGGYTTGTACACCTGTCTTCCTCCTTTAGAAGGCTAATTCTTTCAGTTGTTCTTCCTCCAAGAAAATACCTGAAATATTTCTCACAATAACAGTCAGACTTTAAATTCACTGAATCTTGTACAAACATATTCCATTTGGACATCCATTGGGAGAAACAGCGCTGCGAAAATTGTGAGAAAAGACCTGGCTTTTGATGTAGCAATGCATGTTTTCATTCAAGGAATTTATGATCAAATTCTATTCACCTATCTAATTCCCAAGCACTGCACTATCAGCTCCATAAAAGCCATTTCCTAATGTGTGGTTTAACTACCAAAGAGAAYGCATTAAGCTCTTTATGGTGTTTAGAGAGTTCATGGCACAATGCATGCAGAGTAGAGCACTATCCTATTCTCTGCCAACTGCTTATCAACTTCAAGTTAGAAAAAAAGGAAGATGAAAATATTCACCCATGTTAAAACTATGATGTTCATTTCCAGACATAAAAAACTAGAGATTTCGCTAGAAATATTATTTCATATTTCACCCAGATAATTTCAGTATATGCTTTCTACATGAATTTCAGCTGCAACAATAACAAAAAAATCTGTATGAAAACGTGTTTTGTTCAAAATCCATTTGATTAATAACTGGGAAAATTTGTAATATGGTCCTAACTGCTCTTGCAGTAGATCACAGAATCATAGAACAGTTAGGGTAAAAGTGGACGTTAAAAATCATCTAGTTCCAGGCCCTCTATCACAGGCAGGGTGACTTTCCACTAGAGCAGGTTACTTGGAGACCCATCCAACCTGATCTTGAACACTTTCAGGGATGTGGCATCCACACAGTAAAGAATTTTTCCCTAATATCTATTCCAAACCTACCCTCCTTCAGCTTAAAGCCATTTCCCCTTGTCCTATTACTATATGCCCTTGTCAAAAGTCCCTCTCCAGGTTTCTATTCATCTCCCTTTAGGTATGGGAAGGCTTCTCTAAGGTCTCCCTTGAGCATTCTCCAGGCTGAACAACCTCCACTCTCTCAGCTGAAGAGAGACCTCTGTCTTATAAAGTGGTGCTCTGGTCCTGTATCAATTTAGTGCCTCTTTATGGATTCATCACAAGAGTTTCACATCTTTCATGTGTGGGGGACAGAGCACGCCAGGTGGGGTTTCACTGGGGCAGAGTAGAGGGTGAGAATTATTTCCCTCRACCTGCTGGTCACAYTTYTTGTCATGCAGCCCAGGRTGGTGATGGCCTTCTGGGCAACAAGCACACATTACCAAGACTTAGAGCAATTGAGCTTTTCCTCTATAAACACAAGATTTTCTCCMCGGGGATAATCTCAATCCATATTCCTTGCAGCTTGTGCTTGTGCTCAGGATTGCCCTGAGGTATTTTCTTCATACTCAACCAAATAATTTCAACCTTGCATAATTCATTTTATGTGCTGTTGACCTGTGCATGCACAGTATTCTTCTTTCAGGAGAGGTTTCAATTTACTCACCTCAGTAACCAGYACCCAGAAATGTCTGTGACAAAAAAACTGGAACAAAGATCAAAGACCTTAAAGCCATTTACCTCGCTCTTTCACTCTCACAGATTCAGTTTCATGGATTTGTGTGAAGAGYTTATCTCACTTTTCACAGGGTCTTGACACAATTTCTGATTCTGGTGTTCGTTCTTTTTATTAAGAATAAGGTCTGTTTAGTCATCTCTCCTTTGAGATTTTACCAAATATGACACCCAAATTAATATCAGTCTTGTCAGAATTTGTAAATGCAACTTTTTTCCCAACATCACTCGCTCGCTCGCTCACTCACTCACTCACTCACTCACTCACTCACTCACTCACTCAAATAAGCAAACAATAATTAAGCTTGCTTATGTGTGAACTAGTTCAAGAGGAAGTGACAGTATGACAGGGATAGCCACAGCAAAAAAAGTATAGYAATAATCACGTCTTCTTCTAAAATGCTCTGAACCAAACAATTTCTGAAGGACCATCTGTGCTCCATTGTMATAAAAATTAATTAAAACACAGGAAAGATATTTAAAAAGATTAAAACAGGAATCTCCAGAGAATTGCAAAGTACAAACAATTATTGTCTACAGACTCAGCTATAAAAATGCAAAATCTCCTTCAATGAACCAAGGAGRGAGGTTTTCAAATGAACTTGTCCTTTTACGTCTAATTAAACACATACTATGTATTATTGCACAATTTCAGGTAACTACTYTTGTTGCTACTTCTTGCAAAAGATAAATTGTGCAGTAAAACATAAGCACTAGAACCTAATTGAAATTTTTCTTAATTTCAGCCAACTAAGTAACATTTCCTATAAAATTTTATTTCATTGAATTTATAGGAATAATTTTATGCTTATTATACATAAAAACTGAYCATTACAAAGTAAGGAAAATAATGTTTAATACACTTTATAAGCATTTTTTTAAAAAATGCAATTCTCCAAAATATAATTATTTAGACTGATCTTTTATTCGGAGGCAGAAGCAGCAGAAAGTAAAAATGTGCAAWTCAAATAAAATTTTGAAAGAAACAGATGTAATTTTTTCATCAAGAACTCTAAATTAGTGCTTAGAGTACTCGRAGAGAACTCATAGATTCTTCTAGAAGAAAATAATGCAATTAGAAATTTTACTTTTTCAAAAAATGATGCATCCAATTGAAAAGTCTAGTTTCAGGTAAAAAGAAAAACCTGCTTCTTCAAAGCTGTTAATGAGCTTTRTTTCAGCAGCAAATTGAAATTCTTGAGCAGCATTGAGCAATTACTTTTTCCTTCAGATGCATTTTATGTTGATTTTTTAAAATCTGAAATAAAAAATAAATACTGAAGAAAGGAAAATTGCATCTAAATGACAAATTTCACAGGAAAATGAAACATTTTATGGAGAAAATTAAACTAAAAATTGAGAAAATTCAAAACAGCTTTCAACCATTTATGTTGTYTTTACATGAGATGTAAACTCTTTGGAACTTTGAAGGAGAGTTATGCAATTTTATTACATTAGAGATGATGTTAATACATTGTTGAGACTCTACGAAGCAGGACCATTTCCTGACAAGTTTTTTTTCTGCTTTATTGCRTGCCAAGAGAGCTTACCCTGACAAAACAAATGTCACATTTTATGCAACATATAGCTAAGAGAGTTTCTATATTTCAAGAAAATAGCATTGCCCTTAACTGAAAACAAAAATGCCTCATGACTAAAGCAAAGCAAGCACAAGAAACAAAGTTTACTGAATAAAGCAAAGCAAAAAAATTAAAACAAATCCAACCAACAAAGCTGAAATAGGCTTATGGCCCAGTTAACTTTTCAGCAGAAATCAAGTAGTAACACTTTTCCTTGTTGCACCTCATTTGGCCTTGCCAGAGAAAAATACAGGGGCTGAAGAAAGTTCCCATGTAAAATTTTCAGAGCGTTTCTTAAATGAACCTTCCTTTCCCCCTTTATSTTCTTCTAACATTTTCTAAGCTTTTCCTTATACATAAATGGTAACGTTTCTCATTTGCATTCTCCTTTTTTGCAAACTCCTTTCTCARATTAAAGCTTTCAACATCTCATCCTTTTTTAACACTTACATGGTCATAGAGTTGTTACAATAATCTGAATTACTGGCAAAAATAATCAAAACTTTCTAGCCTTCCTGACATATCACAGTCCACACACAAATTACCTAAAACATAAACTTACTCCATTTACAATGAAATGAAAAATGAGAGAACAGTWACAAAGGCTTAAAAAATAAAAGGCTTAATATGAAGAAGTGGGAAAAGGAAATTATGAGATTGACTGACTTGGTWGATGATATGTTACAGAAATAAAGCTACACATATGGAGAATGTTCTAACTTCAGATATTAAATAAAGGACTCTGGTATGACCTTTTTTATTCAGAAATGAAATCATAATAACCTTGATGAATAAAGACAATCAGATCTGAAATAAATTTAAAATAAGTTCTTTAATTYTGCAGTCATAGGGTTTTTTTAAATTATCTGAGTGGTAGTAATTGCATTTAAATTCCAAATACTTCACTTTGTACTGAAAGGAAGGAGCTTTCCTATTGAAACTGGTCCAAGAGGTGTATTAAGAAAATGTGTTTCCCAAAACTACTCCTCACTGAAAACAACCAAAGGATTGCTCACAAAAAGGTGATCAGGCTTTAAGTTTCTGKGTGCCACCACTGTAGAATTGTCATCTGGCATTGATATAACTGYACTTAAATGGATACTTGAATTCTAGGTTCTGCACAGAATTATAGCCATTAAAAAATTATACATATAGGTTACAGGTCATTTGTCAGAAGACAAAATACYWAAATTGGAAATGCATCTACAACCCYACAGCAGATGTTAACACAGCATGTTACGGATGAAGCCATTATTGCATGTCACATGTTGGGAATGATTCRGAATTTGCTTGGTTTGGAGTTTGCTTTCTCTAGCTTGCCTTTAGCCTTTTCTGTTTTCTGATTTTACACATRTTTCTGTATGGCTACCAGAAACAACCTTCCCACAGCATGAAACAGTTTGTAAGCATTTTGAATGGTGGAACAGCAGGCATCCCTTCACACACTGCTGGTGTCTGCAGTACTTTGTTCTATCCCTTGCAATCTCCTTCTGAATATAATTTATTGAAGAAGAAGTCAGTGCAGACCACATGAATTAGGGACCTGATATGACAGAAGAAATGCTTTGCAAATGTGAAACACAGAATCTCTTTCTGCTGCAACATGTGCTATGAAAGCTGTTAACCCTGGTTAACCCTGCCACCACCTCCAATGATCAGGATTATAAATGTCAGATTTAAGTCACAATCAATAACACACCTGAAAAGAAACATCACAGGCTATCTATTCAAAAAAAGAGATGATAATTAGAGACCAAGATTCAGTTCTGACTTCATGTCAGTTCAGAGAAGAGTTGCATTAGTGTGTTGTTTCCTTTGTAGGAAAAAATATCCTCTCAAGATTTTTATCTTGATTTACATTTGACCTCCACTGAAAAGAAAGTCTGAGCAACAGTGACTCTACATCTTGCTTCCCTGATGAAAGCTGCTTTGCATAACATACCTACATCAGCCTTTCATTCTCTTGCTCCTGGGAATCAATGCATCAACCTGGACTTGCTTTACTTTAGCATGAACAAGAACCAGAGCTGTTTTAATTCAGGAAGACCACTGAGATTATTGACTTTAAACAACTTGTCGGGAAGCGCCGGGAGAACAGCAACTGACCACCACAGATGATCCGCCAGAACTCAACTTTATTAACACCGAGCACGCCTTTTATAACCACTCTAATGAACATCATGAATATTCCAAGTAAACACTTCTCATTGGTCAAATTTTAAGACGTATCATTAAAATTCCTTATAAGGGGTGGATGTTGCAACCTGCTAAGGGTATTGCATCAGCCAGGGGGTCCATTATTAAGGGACCTAACGGAGAAGGGGGGCAGGAGCTGCCTGTTGTTACATTAGCTTCTCTGTGGTTGGCTGATGACTCTGAAGCTAGGCAGCTCCACGATGGCTACATGAGCCTTGTCACGTAGTCATGTCCCATAGATATTTCCCACATCTCCCCCATTTTCTTTAAGCTGCGATAGATTTGCTTGAAAGGCCTGATGCAATACCCTATTCAACATCCCTTGTAAACAAGTAAAGAAACAAGGTACAAAGAGCAAAACTGACAGCGGGATCAAAAGAATACTAATACACTGTTTAACAATGTCTTTTACAACACAGCAATTTGAAACAATGCAGAAATAATTGTATCAGCTTCACAAGGCTGTTATACCTCCACTGTATCTATCAAAATTGTGACGTGATCATTAAGTAATAAAGATGGCATGAAGGGGTACAATATCAGTAGTAGAAAGAATCCATCTGGCCTAGCATTCGAGATTTAAGATTTGAAGGTCACTGTTGTTAGCAAAACTTCACTGCATTTAAGCAAAACAGGAAAAGCGTATGTATGTTGTTATGGAATAGGCAGTAACGCTGGTCATACTGGATAGAACTGCGTTTCACTGTGTGAAATAAACAGAGGTGCAAATGCTCCGTAGGATACCATTTAGACATAAAATGGCAAAATAGATATCAAAACCTTATTCAGTGAAAAAGGGTAATTGGGTTATTGTATAACCTAGAGTCTGGTAAAAGGGACCTCAAAAAGGTTAGAATTTCTACAAATTAAGTGCCTTTTCAGGTTTCCAATTAGACAAGGGACTTCATGCTTTTCGCGGGATCAGATTCATCACTGGCCATCACAACACCATTTTTGTCCAGTGTCATGGGACCATTTCCATTTTCCTTAGAGCTGACCAAACTTAGCATTGTCTTCCTTCAGAATGCCATTACTTAGTAACCCTCTTGACATTAATGCAACGAAAACAATCAACCAACTTTTTCCCATCCCTGTTATCCTATAGTGAACGAGCAAGCAAAAGGAACAAGCAAAATAGCAACAATGAACTCCAAAACAATAACTGTAACAAGGTTACAACAGTAAATTTTCAAAACAGTAACTGTAGATTAACTGAAGTCTGAAAACTGTCACTGGTCAGCAGCAGGGACAGGGGCAGTCCTGTGTGCTGTTCCTTCAGATGATTCTCCGACGGCTTCCGAAGCAGCTTTTGGGGACTGGCCAGGTCCCACAGCTGGCTTCGTCCAGCAAGCTGGAATCCACCTAGAGCCTGTCGGGGTAGAAATGCACAAATATTCTCTGCCCTAAACGAAAGCTTCAGTTGGTCCCTGCCAGATACCAGTCTCTCGGTCTCAACCAGGCTCGTAAAATACAGTGGCTTGTAACTCAAGAAGCAGTCTTCGAATCAATGTGGAGTATGTTCTTACAACTCTCTTCTACCCTAAAAAATGCCTTTGTTATTTAAGTTAAATGTGTGCATCTCCCATCCAGGAAGCAGGTGCATCTAATAAAGGAAGGCTGAGAGAATCAGCAATGTACTGCTACAAACGGCACAAAGAACTGCAGCCCATTTTACACCTGCTGCAACAATCAAATCACAAAGCTGTTGAGAAAATAGGGGTAAAATACAACCCACTTTGAGGTCAAGTCCATTTACACATTACTAGATGTGTAGGGCTACAAGAAGTTTGACTCCTTTTGTTTCATCACACACAATACCCACAAGAGTATCACTTTTATGTCAGAGTCATGTGGTAACAACCAAAGCTCTTTCAAAGAGACTTCAGAAGCAATTTAAGAAACTCAACTTAAATATTGCCCTCACTGCAGATATACAGACAACTGCACCTTTCTCATGCTTACAGCAGTAAAGGCAATTTACCAACACTGGGCAAATGTTGGCACGAGGTCTCTTGTCTTCTCCCAGTATTCAGTATGGGCTGAAGTACACAAGCCCACATCCCTGGGAGATGCTTCACTGTGTCAACTCTCTATGGCATTGTGTTCTATAGACTCCTAAATGTTGCCTCCCAACATTTCAGATCTCTGTGCCATCTCACACTGATACAGACCCACACAAAGCCCGTTTTTCTCCAGGGCTAAGAAGTCATAGACTGAATATTATAATTTCCCAACTTCACACTGTTCTTCTGTGTATGACTTGCGGTCTTAAATCATCTGAAATACACAGAGCAACTTATCTATATTCTTATAACTCTTGAGAGCAAAGCCCATTCATGTTAATAAGGCAGACAGTTAATGCACTTGTATCTTAGAGCAGCAAGCACTTCCAGGAGAAGAACCACACCTCCTTTCCCAAAGTGCAGCATTGCAGCCTGAGAAAATGCAATAACCATTTAAAACCTAATGATAAAATACAAATACAGAAGCAACAGAACGTTGTTAATAATACTAAAAGACAGAAACAGACTGTTGTTAAAAGAAGTTTCAAGTAATATTTCAGATCCAATTTCAATCCTATTCACAGGAGAAGATGCCCCGAGATTAGGAAGAGAAGTGTACACCAAAGTGTATTTTTAATAGCACATGGGCATGGTCAACAGACCCATCCTTGCGACAGCTATTTTCAAAAATAAAAATCTAAACAGAAAGACATCATTCTCATTAGCATTCATATTAAGTTGTGCAATGCTGGAAATAGCTGTTTTGTTCACTGCAACCAGTAGACACGATGTGCTGCATCATTTGTGCTCCATTATATCACAAGATACTGTGTGTGTGCGCTTTTTAACATCCCAGTATAAATCCTGCTCACGAAATAAGGTGTACTGAAAAACAGCATGGTCTCTGCAGAGGTATGGCATTTCTGAGTCCCCAGAACCTACAAACTTCTGTTGGTCCTGACCACAATGTTTTCAGGTTCTGTTTATTTTAAGTCTCAAGATCAAGCTTATATCATCAACCAGTTCACACTCCCCTTTTTAAAGTGGAACTTTGATCCTGTAATTGGGAACTGGTTACAATATGAGATACACTCTCTAAAATAGGCTGGTTCAAACCATACCATAGACATTCTCAATTATAGAAAACCCAGATCATTAGGTTCCTTGTTTTATCAAGTAAACATTAAACTTTGTGACAACATGAGAAACACTGTCACTAGATAACTAGTAACTAAGAGCTGCTAGCTCCATTCAGTTAATTTTGTCCTTAAAGAGAATTCCTCTCTTGAATAAAGTCTGTGCATTTTGGTCGAGACAAACTGGCAGATTCTGCCCATATGAAAAAATGATGTTTTTAAGTGTCAATATTACTTCAGGATAGGTCAAGGCCCCTGTGTATGAAGAGGGCAAGTTAGAAAATTGTATTTGGCAATTTTCGGGAAAGAGGAAACTCCAAGGAAAAGGATTCCCTCTCCACTAAGGTAGAGTGGGATCAGTACCTCCAAACAGATGGTCAGACAAGTGATTTTTGTAGCCCAATATATATTCCCACTCTGAGTCTTGCAAAAGACTCTGAGTCAGGCAAAGAGAAGCAAGCAATTTGAAAGAACACAAAATTACTTTTCACAAAGAGAATATTTGGAGAGATGTTTCTGTCATACAAATGCTTAGTGTTTCTGATTACAACAGTGCCAATATCATCTCTTGAAACCAGAACATCTTTTTACCCATGCACTTTAAGGATTGTCTCACCATCATCAATGAAAATGTCAATATAGGAGATATCAGTCCCTTAACAGAAAATTTGAAGTTCTCTGTAATTAAATTAAGTTATGTTGTATGTGAGGAGGGTAAGGTTGATGATGTCCTCTTCACGATCCTCACTTGGTCCTGCTCCGCTGGGTGCAGTCTCTGGTGTTCCAGTCACCACCACCTTGGTCCCTTTCGCTGGTACCTAAAAGAGTCCTGTGGAAAAGAAACACAAAAACATCCCCAACCCCAGTACAACGCTAAGCCAGATAGGCCTCCATGGGGTGCCCTGGGACAAGGTTGTGATGCCAATCCCTGCACCCAGGAGCCCAAAGGCACATCTCTCCAAGGGTCTGCAGGATCCCAAGGGTACAGGCAGACGTAACTTCTTGGGCAGGAAAGCAGAGACCAGCAAAAGAAAGGCTTTCAAGGTGTTCACCCTTTTATACACATCCTCTTGCTGATGTTCTCCCTCTGCATCCAATCCCGTTCTGCCCAAGCGTCCGTCCCCGCAGAAACTCTCCGACTAGTCCGATGGAGCCATCTGCTCATCCATCCCACCAGGAAAATTCAAAGATAAAGGCCCAACTGGTGTCACTCTCCTAAGCAGACACTCACACAAGATGTTTGATCTCCACAGGGAGACAGAGTCTCATCTGGGTGGCTTTTCATGTCCTTAACCCGATCCTGTAGAATCTGAAAATTCCTGTTATCTAAAATGTCCTCTTTCAGTTGTTTTCTTGACATGTAAATATTGTTTAGTCCCCTTTCTGCATTAGCTCTCATAAGGGACTTGTATTGAATCTGGAGCCCCTGCAGTTCTGCATCCTTTTCTTTAATTATACTATTAGCCCTCTCAAGCTGTAAATCCTTAAGATTGACACTGTCAGTTGCCTGGTGACAAGTTCTTGGCTCCGCAGTTTCTGGTTACTTTCAGTCATAAGAATATTGTAATGGTGTACGACTGCTTTTTCCTTTTCAGTAATTTCAACATATAATTTCTCCACTCGATTTCTAAGGTCATTAGTGGTTTCACTTAGTTGCTGTCTGGTGGCGATAATAATCCTCTGCAGCCTGCGATTCTCAGTGTCCTTAGCGAGGTTCTCGGAGCGCAGCTCTGCCAGCAGAGCCCACAAATCCACAGCGTCTTTGCGCAGGTGGCTCTTGGAGCAGTACGATGTCTCGACGAGGGGCTTGGCGCCGATGTTCCCGCTGGCGTCCGGTTTCCGTGGCAATGGTGCATCCCATGACGGCATGCTCTGCTCTGTGTTTGTTAAATGCCGTCTCTTAGCGACCAGTTTGGCCCGTCCCGCTCTCTCCTGGGGGGCGAGGTCTGGCTGTAGAGTGACGATAGCTGCCCGTTTCGAAGTGCAGCGGCTGTGGTGGTTTGGCGTGCTGCTTCCCAACCGCCGACGGCAGGCTCCGATATTGTGGGGGTGGGACAGGCAATGGTGGCACCACAGTCCTTGGGCTCGGCACTGGCGCCGCAAGTGACCATGTTCCCCGCAGCGGAAACATTTTGCTTTGCCACTGGACAGGGGACCAGAACGGAAAGCGGCTGCAGCTTGCAAGGGCACTAAAGCGGCTAGGACCTGATGTTGAGCGGCTTGGGCTTGTTCCTTAAGACCTAACCTGAGTTCCCTAATTGCTTCCTTGATTGCATCTAGGCCCTCGTTGTCTCCACTATTGAGAGAGTCCTTAGCCACCGTGGCCCACACGTCCCTCCTATTCCGGGAGATGGAACCCACCTGGACACTTCCTGGATGAGGGACTTCCGGCCTCCCCCATCCTGTGACTTCCTGCTCCGGTAGGAGGGAGGCCATTGGTGTGGGTGGGGCAGCTGCCGGAGGAGAATCGCTCGCTCCCCCGGTGACTGGCGATGGCAGCCTAATAGTGGAGACGGCAGGGGGCAGGGGACACTCATACCCACACACAGCAGACTCTCGACCCCTTTCATGCACCACATCAGCCTGTTGTACTGCCTTTCTCTCCACTTGGTACTGCATTAGTTCATTATGAACCACCCGCCATTTATCTCCTAGCTTTTCGTGTACTGTATGAGGGTTCTGAAAGCAACCCTGATCACAAGCATAATTTAATAAATCAAGTAACTCCTTACGGAGATCAGTATTCCTAGCTTGGTGCTTTCTTAGAAAGCAAATAAATAGGTTGTATGCTGCTTGCCTTTCCATTTCTCTAATACCCTTAGCACGCGCTATGCAGCCTTGCAAGGTCCGGTGGCACACCTTCGGCTAGACCCTCAAATGAGGCTCGTCCAGGGCCCGGTACCTCTATCCCTGTTTTACTTTGGCCATTTCTGCTGCTTAGAAACCCGGTTCAACTTACGACGCTCAGCCGTGATCCGTAGATCATTTGCTCCAGCCCGACCGTGGAAACCAGTGTCCGTTGACCGCGTGTCCACCTTGTTCCCCGACGTATGACGTTGGAGTCACCATTTGTCGGGAAGATCCGGGAGAAGAGCAACTGACCACCACAGATGATCCGCCAGAACTCAACTTTATTAATACCGAGCACACCTTTTATAACCCCTCTAATGAACATCATGAGTATTCCAAGTAAACACTTCTCATTGGTCAACTTTTAAGATGTATCATTAAAATTCCTTATAGGGGTGGATGTTGCAACCTGCTAAGGGTATTGCATCAGCCAGGGGGTCCATTATTAAGGGACCTAACGGAGAAGGGGGGCAGGAGCTGCCTGTTGTTACATTAGCTTCTCTGTGGTTGGCTGATGACTCTGAAGCTAGGCAGCTCCACGATGGCTACATGAGCCTTGTCACGTAGTCATGTCCCATAGATATTTCCCACAACAGCTAAAGTGGATTAATGCCATTTCTGGATGAGGCAAAAGATAATAACTTTTAATATATATTAATAGTTCAAATAGTGAATAACCTTAACTATTGTAGAGGAATATTTGATAAAATCAACACTTATATAAGATACATATTAGATATAAAAGATAGTTAAAGATAGGCTGTGTTTGAACTGATAGTCTCAACCATGAAAATAAATTTATAAGTAGCATGATGCGTATGAACCAACACAAGACTTGTATTAGGACTGACTTGTTAACTTCAATGACCTAAGTGACATGACTGATGAGTTTAAGTTGGCAGCAGTTGTTCAGAATGACAAGCAGGAGACCAGAGTTAGTATTCACAGGCTGTTGAGGTTCAGAGATTTGGAAATAATGACAGTGTTTCTTGTCACAAGAAGATCTTGTAAAATCAGCAGTGCTCAGGAAGGTTGGAGTGTATAATAATAGATGTAAAAATGCAATCATGACATTCAGCCTGTGTCCATGATGTTCATTAAAAAAAGAACAAATATGTAACTATTTAGACCTKTCTTCCTTTAATATTTGCTTACAGTGTAATAAAAATTAAAAAAATATCAGTGAATCTTCAAATAATTGTACAAGAACATCTTACAAAGCATTTTAAAATGTGCTTAATTACTGCAAAATTAATATGTAAATGTATTATTTTATCCATAGACTTGTATTACTTTATCCAAAACATCTTCTATTACAAAAATTCATGTTATGTGACATGACAAGGCACTCTATCTCTCTGAGTAACACGGTCCCTAAAATCAGGGTACTTCATGTTTACAATATTGCTATCAGATGTGTTAAGGTATTCCTTCCACTAGAATTAAGCTGGTAGGTTATGGGAGTCTGGTGTGACACATGAAGAGTGACAAGAACTGCATCTCTTAMGGTTTTTGCCAGAATTTAAGGGAATCAGCAATGGGAGAAGTGCTAAACACTTTTCCAAAATTACATTAAGATTCAGTACTTTAAGTCAAGAGTGCTGAGTAGGAACAACCAGGCAGTGACAGCACAGAGAACTGCTCAGGGCTGCCGCATCTAACAGTCTCAAAATTTGTACTGTGACATTTAGAACCATAGACATCATGTGGCAGAGGACTGCTAGTACCTGTATTCTGAATTTTACCCAGTTTCCTGAAAATAATTGATTTAACTTAATTTTCTAATTGCCTGCTCATTCTGTTTGCTGAGATTAGTACAATAYATTTGGAACTGATTTGTTTCATTTTCATTGGACTCAAACAAAGTAAGGGCAGGGATAATTTGAAAGCTTTGGCTTGGTTTGCAGATTAAGACTCCTATCACTAAAAGGGCCACTCTGTGTGCCATTAAAATGGAAGAGCTGCAATTGTACTGAATAATTTAAAGTTAGGTGCTTCTGTCTCCTGACAGAATATTCTCATTAAAATATTTGCAATAATAAATGACATTTTTTTTCAATTTGAGCCTATTTGTGAGAATAAACTTGGCAATTCACAAACATATTAMATAATTTGCTTCCATTATATACAGCACACTGTGTACTGTTAGCTCCTAGTGAGCACCCTCTTCTGAAAATCAAGCCACTGGGCAGCTCTGCCAGTATTCCTTGGGAAGTTTTAGTCATCTAATGTAATTAAACATATGGCAGATTTTGATCCTGAGAGACAGTTCATTCTTTTCTTCTATTACTGCACTGACATCTCCAAAATTATCTTGGGGTGACATCTCCAAAATGATCTTGGGGGGGGAGGGGGGAGGATAAAATTTAAACACAATTTTCCATATTGTTGTGTAATGTTGATGACATAATGGTTGTGTATCAAAAGACAGCACTGTCACCATTGATCAAAAGCAAGGAGTATTGAGTCCATGCACAGGTTTTAATTTTTTAATAGGATCAAATTCATCCTTGCATGTTTTCAAATAATTCTGTGCTTCTGATTATTATCTCCTAAAAAATATGTGAAACCTTAAAACCAAGAACGATTTGCATGTTGGGACCTGGTTTTGCTACATAATGACATCTTTTTTTTCACAGAAAGAACTTACATATGAAATTAGTGGTGTCATCTTCATTACATATAGTATAGATAAGTATTAGGAGAAAACAAAAGCAGTAGACTTTTCTGAAAAATTTGTAGTGAAGACAATTTTTCTCTATGAGGTCAAYAAATATTTGTCCTCTCTAGGAAGAATTATTGTAAAAAKAGCTTTCCAARGCAAAGGTAAATTTATATCTAGACYAGAAAACAATGTGCCCCAGCAGCAGGAGGAAATATGTATATGAAAATAGTTTGAATTGAAGATTAAATTATTTTAATATAAATTTTAAGGAGGAAGAAATAACTTTAAAGTAAGCTCTGCTCTTGTCTAAWGACCTATTCTGGATTTGAAGTTATTTTGTGCTTTCCTGTCTGRAATTTTTGTGTTTCTTTTTCATTGATATAAAATACAGGCTCTGCTTCACAAGTCTGTTCTCTGGCATGAACCAAGGCAAAGTAATAAGATGCAATGGGGAGATTAGCTTAAAATATGCTGATCCAGACAAAAATGCTGAAAAGAAAGTAGCTCTGAAGTATACTTTCCTTGTAGAGTATTACCTCACTTACMTATGCTTTCTCAGGCAGGGACCAGACTAGATGTGTGTTGCAGTGAAAGGCAAAGAAGAGAAAGTAATCAGTTCATGTTTTTCCTGCTCTTAAGATTAAATCTGTACCAATGAAATACATCTGAACAAATTTGCTAGGTAGAGTGGGCTATAATACCCTGCCCAAACACAATTTTTAAAAGATAGCAGTAAAATTGCAGTAAATATGCAAAACTCAATGTGATGTGTGTCTGTGTGAGCATTTACCTGATGTAGATGCAAACCTGACTAAGCATATTGCATTCAGTCACCTCTCATATACATAATAATTAGATCCACATTAAGGTTCTCCTGCCTTGTGCTATTCCTCACTAGTACAGATATTGACATCATGTTCTGAGGCACTGGCTTACAGGATTTTTAGGAAGACAGTCCAATTGGATATCTCCATAAGTTCAAATTTTGATAGACTGTGAATTCAGAAGCAAGTTTTGTTCCTTTRGATTAATGAAGTAATATAGAACACATTTCCATTAAGTAAATATGCTTACTTCCAGTATCCTCTTAAAGCTTTTTCTAGAGACTATCTTTACATGGAGAGAACAGAGGTATGACAGGTAAATTTATAAGCTTAGTACTTTTGATGGCAAGAATCTTTACTAAAGAATTTTATTCAGTTGTATTCATCTGGGTTTCTTCATCATGCTTTGCATAGAACTATTTCAATCAGCAGTCATCCTGCATCTGGTTAGAGAATTACCTCCACTGCATTCTACAAATGAAAGAGGACTTGGTACAAAGAGAGCTGAGGGCTACAGAACGTAGGATTGACACGCTAAATGATGTGTCTGGCTGATTAAATAAACTCTTCTTCAAATAGAGCCAGTTACAAAAAAATTTAAAAAAAAAGTGACAGATGTATATTTTCTGCTGGGATTTATACAACCATCTGGCCTTGCAATTTCCAGATGGAAGTTTCACACTAAGTTCTCAAACTGAGATTCTAAGGTATTTGAAAGATCTGTGTTTTCCTCTATTCAAGTATCTGTGGGATAGATGAAGTGCTCTCAGCACTCATGGTTGTAGCTGACTAAGGAAAATTGAATTTTTACATAGTATGAAATCTATTAGTTTGCCAAATATTCCCTTAATAAATTCATTCTATTAAAAGCTGCTGCATGATTAATGAAAATAGTATCTTCAAAGACATTTGCAGAAAGTCAGAATTTCACAGCTCATAGCAAACTTTAATGAGACAATTAAGCCATAAAAGTGCTTTCATTCTTGCATTTGAATTTGTTTGCTATATTTAACATTATGCCATAAGGAAGCCTTTCAAACTTGTCTTTAAGTGTTTCAGAACAACTTTCTAGAAATTAATATTGTAAACAGGACATGAACAAATACACCAGGACTAAGGACATTTAGAATTTAAATTAGGGAATGACAGAAGTGCGAAAGGAGATAGATAACACTGAGCTAAACAGGAAAAATCTTATGCAGATATTTAATAAAAGATAGGTTAAACATTCTGGAAGGCATATGTGGTCTAAACAAAAATACTACACTGTAGATGAATAATCCTATGCA
Organism: Malurus melanocephalus; assembly: GCF_030028575.1. Lineage (NCBI taxonomy): Eukaryota > Metazoa > Chordata > Aves > Passeriformes > Maluridae > Malurus > Malurus melanocephalus. Next base: position 3,258,053 of record NW_026623278.1, read on the forward strand.
TAAGTGGAAATGGTGGGTGACATCATGGAAACCTCTGAGAAATTCACAGACATCAGGAACCTCATAACCTATCTGAGATTACTGCCCCCTCAGCCTGACCTCAGTTGTTGGTTCACTGTTGAAACCAGTGACTAACTTGCAAATCGAGTAAAGAGAACATATAGAAATATGGAAAGGCTTGACAAAGTCTCTCAGCCCTTCTTGCTGCAGAAGAGGATTTCGGGGGGTGAGGACTCAGTACTTAGCACAGTGTTCACTTCTCTAACTCCATCATGACTGCATGAACTGTGGAGAAACCATAGAGCTTCTTTCAGTTGCTTTGTTCAAAGATAACCAYGTCCTTCATTACAAAATCTTCTCTTCTTTCCTCTTTGAGCTACAAAAGTTGAGGTACAACACGCTTGATACTTTCCACTGACTTCAGCTCCTACTTGAGTGGCAGAACCATTTTTCTCCTTCCTGTCTCTCCTATAGAGCATTACATGGGCCACAGGTCCTTGTGACCATCGCAATCTGTGCACAGCATTGATGATGCCTATCAGTATGTTTGCAGAGTAGCTCCATACACAGAGTAATGACTTGTAACTTAAACCCAGTTTGGTTAATTTTGCTTAAGAGAAAAACACAAATGGGAGTTATGCCAAAATAAATAAATAAATAAATAAATACACATATGCATATACATATAAAAACATAATAGATAACTACACGTGATTAAAACCTTGAGAATCCAACCTAGGTCACATAGTTTCAAAACATGTGGAGCTGAAGTGAGATAAAACCCCTCTGTAGTTCTGTATATATTATACTCCCTTTAACCTGCCAGGAGAGAACAAATTGCTCATTCAATGTTATACTCAATATAACCATTACAGCTGCAAACAACAATAATTATTAACTCAGGTAAGTGATAACCTTGTTCTTCTAGTTAATGCTTGACAGAATTCAACTAGGTGACTGGTTTGAAGGTGCTGAAAGGAAATAAACACTGAAAATAAGTTCTGATCAGGATATTTACTTGAGTRGAGAAACATTAGACTCTTTCTCTGTTGGTAAAAATAAGCTATTTTTTTACCTAGAGGCTTTTTGGGTATCACTATATTGCTGAAAATAACCTACATGTTTAAAACAAGTCTTTTTAACAGCCCACATGACTGAAAAACTGATACATTTTGAAATAAAAATTACTTATTCAAAACTTAGTTCACTTCCTTTTTACTGGAAATCCTGTCACAATATGTAATATTAGTATGGGATATGTTAAATAAAAATCTTTGTATTCGAAAGAAATATTATTTTGGAGTTGGATATTCCACCTTCTACTTCTATTCCAGAACATTGCAGATCTTTACTGTAGATTTTCCAGACTTTTAGATCCATCTTTGGAAGGCTGCTGTGTATTACATATTTCTGAGGACAGTTTGCTTTTTAATAGTTGGATTTATCTATTGAATTTTGTYACTACTGTTGTCACTAGACAGTAATCAATCAAAGATGGTAAATTTTGAGGTAATGAATAGTACAGCATTTACGTTAAAAGAATCTGGTCAGCACRTGGTATATAWATWTTTTTTTTAATTAATTAATTATAAATGCTGTCTGAGTATTAAACATYACATTGAACTGTGACAATGAGGCAGACATAAAAACAGAATGCAAATATGAGAAAAACTATTATTTTTTTCATGTTAATTATTTTTTGCACTTACTTGTTAAATTTAATTCTCAGATTTTATTACCTTAGACTTTTCCCTTGGATATGATTTTGCCTTACCTTATATTTTCAAAGTCCAGTTATCACATCTTAATCATCATTACATTTTGTCATTACTTTCACAGTTTTGATTTTTAGTAAATAAAACCATCAGYATGCAAAATCTAGGATGGAAACACCCATCTTCTTTACCTATATTACAGTGTTCCATACCTTCTGTATCAGCATTTTCCTTTATATTTTCAGAACTAAGGCTTCACTTGAGGAAGGAAAAGACCAAAATATTTCAACTATTAAGTATTGATGTTTATAAAAAGCTTTTAAAATTAGTTTCTCCCAAATTCTTGGTCATAGCAGTGTGGTAACAACACATAACATCTTCTCCTTTTAGAATTAAAAAAAAAATAAAATGACAGTGAGGACATATTCTCATTTAAAATCCATGTTTTCAGATTAGTAAGACTAGCTAAAAATAATAATATCAAAATAAGAAATATGACATGTCTCTCTCCTGTCCCAGGATCCACTAAATTTTCCTTCATTTCAGATTGAAATAATTTTTTTTTTAGTAATTTTTTTCCCTTTCTTGTTTATGTCTTGTTTTATGGCATAATAAGAAGGCATGGAAAGATGAAAGGATACACTAACCATTTMAACTGAAGTTTGTTGCTGAATCTTAGTCTTGTTTGGGTAAGGTATTCTTTTCATACCCTGTTTAGTCCTGTTTTCGATTTTTTAAAGGAAGTTTCTGATTAGATCAGCGGGAAAATGGCCAGTCCTTGGGCCATAAAATGAGATATTAAAATAATCACTTATATTCAGCTATAGTAYTCCCTTTCTGCAGCCAGAACACTTCTCATCTCTAAGATTGTTCATGGTCTGGCTTAATCAGCAGTTCAGAAATCCTCCACACAGTCTTAGTCAATYCGCCAGGATATCTGAGAAGAGGTTGCTATTTTCTTATTAACATTTCAGGCATGCAACTTTTATCTTGAAGGATTTTTGGGTTTGAAGAGGCATAACCAGAAATTTAACTTTARGCAGCAGAATGAAAGCATGCAGAGGTTCATAACTACTTCTGATGGCCACTGCTGCTMTGAGGTGGCAGATGTTTTAAAGAAAGAAAATTCGAAAACTCTGAATGTTGTTAATGTCCAGAGCATACACTGAGTAGGGAATTCTGAAAAAAATTTTCAATGCAGAGAAACAGACACAGAAATTCAAATATTATTCAGGACCTGGAGATTAAAGACAATTAAGCTGCTTAATTTTCTGATTTGTGGCAAGAAGCCATTTAATCAATCACTGCGAAGCTGCTAAATGCTTTCCCTTTGAAGTCATGAGATGAAATAGATTGATAAAAGCTATCAGTTAAAGTCAGTTTTTAGTCTTGTTTTAAGACTGACTTTTAGTGCTGCATTGTCCTATGCTTCTCTCCCTCTATGCTTTGGTTGGTACATCAGCAAACCATAACCCCCAAAAATATTTTCAATCCTCATTTAGCTAAGTCTAGCAGTGCAATAACAACTGAGTATAAGCAGTATTATGGAAGTTTAAATTGTTTAAAATTATAGTTTTCTCCATCACATCTCTCAGTCTAGTTGTGAAGTTTCTTAACCACAGTCATAATGGTATCATAAATGTTATTAGAATTATAAAGTATAATTACAATAAAATTAGTGTTCCTTAGACAAAACTACAGTATCATGAAGTTAATTACCAGTCTGCATCCTTTAAATTCTATACTGCAAACTACAAAAAGACACATTAAGACTAGTCCCACTCTTGTGTCAGCAGTTAAAATTTCTGCCATAATTACAAGCCAAAAGGTGATGCTCAGAGATGTGCTATACAATCTACAAAAATGCACACCAAGTATGTTAGARACTCAGAACATATGATATGAACATGGTATAATGACATGATATTTTTCAAAGCTATTTTTTATTTTTCTTGAAATKAAAATCTTTTAATGAGTACAATTTATGGCTACTAGTGCTTTGTAAATAAAAAACTACAGAACTGGTTAATGAACAAATATATTTCTCAGGTTTTCAGAATTCTTTCTGATACTCTCCTATTAGTATTAYAGATGAATGGTAATGTCCTCACTTCAGGTAGTTCCTGAAATATGGGAGACCTACACAGGAAAAATATTAGGAATCAAATAGATATATTTTATATCCAACACTAAACTGCTCTTCAAACAACTAATACAATAATCTGGTTAATATATGCCTTAAAAATGCATAGTCTTAGTGAGGAAAATTTTCATTTCACAACTTTAACAGTATTGCTTGCCCAAGAGTAATCAGCTGCCACCAAATACAAGCAGCATTTCCTGTTTAAAAAAAAAAAAAAAAAAAAAAAAAAAAAAAAAAAAAAAAAAAAAAAAAAAAAAAAAAAAAAAAAAAAAAAAGGAGGAATGGAGGGAAAGAAAAGAAGTAACACAGCCTGTAATTTCCAAACCAAATTTTTCAAATAATATTTAAAAGCATAATAAATTGATATTTGCTTTTGCCTGGTATTAGTATCCGTGCCCTTCAAACTCTTTAATTAAACTGGAAGATCATGTTTTGAGGAAAGACTTTTTTAACAAATGAAATATTAAGGTACAATTAGACAAGCTTGCATTCAGCAACTAAGATTCACTTCATGTAATCTTTTGGAAACATTTCACTATTACAGGTTGTAGTCCCAAAAATGATGCTTGGTATGCTCCCTTAACTCCTCCAGCTCAATGAAAAGCACTCAAAACTTCTGTTTTATGGTCATTATGAAACCAACCCTTCACAGGCATTGTAACCTTCCAAGCATGAAACAGTCCGTRCTAAAGCCTCACAGTTTTGTTGAGACCATAATACTTTTACGAGCAATGAAATTTGGACTTTCAAGAGCTTCCACACCTACAAGCAGAAATATTAGACAGCCTGGCCCCTGAATGGAAGGAACCTGCATTAAGACTGGAAAAACTTAGGTTATCACACTTTGGCGTTAAATATTTTCACTTACAAATGATTAGACATCAAATAAACTAGCCATGCATTTTTAATTTTCTCTACTCAATTAGMGAAAAATTACATGAACTAAAGAAAGTAAGAAGCAATAGGAAAATGGAGGTTAGGCTTTAAAAGTCTTCAATACACAGATAAACTTAATCTTATCTACTTGTTTTAATATTTTCTCAAAAACTTGAGAAATTTACAMGCAGCCTTTTTTACCGTCAACACATTTTTCTTTGTAAACACTGGTGGATTTTTTTACATTTATACCACACCCAAAATATCACAGATAAGAAATGCTACATGGTGATGCAAKTTTTCATGTTGGAGAGCTGTGGGTTACAGTCTCTCAGGCTGATCTGATGCTTCTGTGATGACAAGATAGTGTTTAGGGTTTCAGCTGAGATGGAAGACTTTTCCTCTCTTTTAGTGGAGTTGTTTACCTTCTAAAACCAATTTCAGTTTCAGGGCTTCCAAGATATCTAGAGGATGCATGATAGGTTGCTTGATTGTTTTGACAAGAGCAGTAAGTTCATTTGGCTTGTGCACTTACAAAAGTGTCAGTTTCCCACAAATATTATTAGCAGCCCCTGCAACACGCACTAAGGTGAATGAGCAGCTTAATACACTGATTTATCTCACATGAAAGTTCATGGAAAGGCTGAAAGGAACTTTACTTTTCTTGATTTGAATTAAGTGGTAGTAAATTTGCTAATCCACAGCCATACTTTTTCTACAAATATCCCAGCAAAGTGCTTCTCACAAGTGCATTCCAAGCAACACAAATGTAACCCTAGGAACAACTTGCATGACATCCTTGTTAATTAATCATTTCAGAACTACTTGGAACTTCTTATAATTATATTCCCCTTCTCTTTGACAAGTCCTCTGAACTAAAGAACCAATCTTCATTTTTGTAACAAGCTGGGTTTAAACTTGATTTTATCTCTATTTTTTTTCTGCTATAGCAAGGTATTTTAAGGTGCTTTTATTCTGAGACAGAGATCATCATTTTTTACTACAGCAAACTGTAGTAAACTATGAATTTGGATTGAATTTCTCAACTGGATGAACTGGAGTTGAATTTCTCAACTATGAATTTGGATTATGTTTCACTAACTGTTTTTATTACACAGTCAAAACACTCTTCTTTCATTACTAAAAAGATAAATTTAAAAGTTAATATTAAAACTGACATAAAGAGATAATTGAAAAGGAAACTGGATAGTGAAGAGGAAATTGGAGAACCAAATCCATGACCAGTACATAAAATGWTGATACATATTTATGTGCATCTGGCTGAAAAGTATGCCATTGTCCCTTAATTAAAMAAACTAATAATTTAWTTTTTTTTAATAAGGGTAAAGAAGACGGTTATGCATGCATTATTAATTACATAAATCAAAAGACAGTAGCAAACTAAATAGGAAACCTAAAGGCTCACAGAAAGAAGTACAAAAATGAGACACAGTAAGCAGAGCACTTAAAGAAAGAAAGCAAATAAAATGTGTAAATGTCAAATGAAGTGAAGAATGGAAAAGGTTTAAGAAGTTAAGGAAAGAAAGAGAAGAAAGTATTTACCCAGAATTAGATAAATATTTTTGTTTCACTTGCTTGGTCAAAAAAAATCCGAAGAAAATTAATGGAGAGAAGGAAAAATTCTGTGTGCCTAATATCTCAGAGGAAGTTTTCTCTAACACAGTTTTGTAAAATTGAGTTTCATTTAAGCAGTGGAGAATCAGCATTTGACCAAAGCTAAAAGCAACATATGAATAATCCCCATCATTTCGTTAGGGATTTTAGCCTTTGTAATTGTCCATAATTTTCATGCCACACTCATCAGAGTCTTTGGGTAGCCAGTAATCCAGCCAGATTGGATTAGATAAATTGCTTCCCATCACAAGCTTTCTTATGTTCCTTATGRACACTGCCTCTAATCCCAGGTGGAGATAATTTTCAGGATTTCCCTGATGATGTGTTTATGTTTGTGAAACCACAGCCTGTACAGGATGGTCAATCTCCACTGCTCTTCCCCTCTGCAGTCTGCTGTACCAAAGCAAATAATTGCAACAACGYTTTCATGTTCCATCAGAAATTACCAAGCACAACCACGGGAAAACCGGGTGGAAAGCTTCTTTAGTCAAAAGTTTTTGGAGGTTTACCTGTGAGCCCATCTCTAATTTCAGTCAATTCTATGTTTGGCCTATAGACTGGCAGCCTGCAGAAGGAATATTGAGGACTCAATSAAATATTCCTCAGGGCAGCATCAGTGACTTTGATTCAACACCTCTGCAGTGTAAATACATTGAATGAGAATCTTGAATAATCCCTACAGTGCGCTGGCATAAAAGGCACAAATTAATGACTTGTCACTGTTAAGGTAAYATCTGCCATGCCTGGAAACACCCAGAATCCTCTAATATTGTTTCAACTCACAAACAAATTATTCTGTCCCATTTGATTCTTTTAAAATAAGTTAAAGGATAATACTGGAACAAATCCAACTAAAAGATGTTTTGTTGGTTTTTTTTTTCAAGGAGTGCATTTGTAATTCAATTTTGACAAAATTTAGCCTGCAGCTTTTAAACGCTGAAGGCAAAAGTACTTTGAATTGCAACTGAAGAACAATGAAGTCAAAATTAATAACACAAAATGAGATCTTTCTGCAACAACAACTCTTTAGTAATCCCTATTGTAAATTTTTACAGAAATACTGTGAACAACTCTTCTCACACATTCTTCAAACAAATATTGAGAAACATGGATGCCTATCCTTCTTGATAGAAAGGATAAACCAAAGTAGGCAGAACTCAAAGCAGATTTTCAAGAAAAATCCACACAGAATGAGGAAACAGTATATACAGAAATAGAGAAATACATAATCAGTAGTATTTACAGAGAGATAGATTTACATTTTTTATGAAAAGAATTTCATTACAATATTCTACATCCCGAAGATCAGACCACAGTGACATCACGAGAAAGAAATGGCTTTTTAAGTCAATGTCAGCTCCCACTTATATTCTGTCAACAGCATTTTTTCCCATGTTTTAGTACTCACAAAAAAGTTTTTGTTACCCAAAAGTAATGGTAATTTTCAGAATTTCTGAGAGCCCTACACTGCATGCTTTGAGGAAAGGTTTAACAAACTGTAAAGGCCTGAAAGATGAGTTTAACCTTGCAGTGTCATGCTGAGCCGTGTCCTTTCTCATCGCCTGAGCTTTCACAGAGCGCCTGTGTGATGGGAGAAGGGCCGTGCACAGGGATGTGCAGATCTGTGCCCAGCAGAGCTGGGTCTGCAGGCTTAGTGGTTCAGCCCCAAACAGCAGCTGAGYCCCACACAGCCACTCTCACTCCCCCACCAGTGGGACTGGGGAGAGAACTGGAAGGGTAAAAGGTAGAGAACTGATGGGCTGACATAAAGACAGATTAACAGGTAAAGCAAAGGCCATGCTCACAAGCCAAGCAAAAAGAAGGAATTAATTCACTGCTTCCCATGGGCAGGTAGGTATTCAGCCATCCCCAGGAGAGCAGGGCCCCAGCAAGTGTTATGGTTACTTGGGAAGACAAAACACCATCACTTCAAATGTTCCTCTCTTCCTCCTTCTTCCTCCCGTTTGATGTACTGGGCATGATGTCACGTGGTCTGGAATATCCTTTTGGTCGGTTGGTGTCACCTGTACCAGCTGGGTCTCCTCCCAAACTCCCAATTGACCTCCAACTTCCTTGTCCACATGGTAGTAAGAAAAGCAGAAAAGGCCTTGGTTCTGTGTTAACAATTCTTAGCAATAAGAAAAACCTAAATTTTGCAGTGACAAAAGCTGTGAAGCTGTCAAAGAAACATTGAGCTGCCTCAGATCCTGCTTAGAGATTTTAACTGAAAAAGCTCAAAAAAGTCAGACATCAAGCTCATCACTGCTAGAACTGTTAGGCTCAGTACCCCAGCTGAAGCTAACTTAAGTTGAAGTAACAATTTTTAAATAAAATGAAAACACACTTTTACATTTTAAAATTAGAAATCTTTCTGCAACACATGCAAAAGAAATCTTTTTGATTTTTTTAAATCATTCACAGATGATTTAATTCAATGGAATAGAGTTAAAGAAGAAAAACACAATGTTTATAAACACATTTCCTTGATTGGCATGATAGCTATTTTCATCCTTTTTGCCACCAGAARTCAGTTTACAAAATGTCACATATAACTCTTTTTCAGAAAACATCCCCACATTTCTTCACACCTTGTTCTTCTGAAAGACCTGGTTTCTTTTGTGAAACACTCAGAAAGAGTATTAGATACATTTAGTTCCTTGAGTTTATGCATGGCTGAAGACCACTATTTGATTAAAAAAACAAGTTAATTTTCAGTGCCTCCAAACTAACATGTGGCAACAGTATGGAACCTCTTTAGCCTGTAGATCAGCTCATCAGGAGACCATAGGAAGAACCAACATAGGAAATTCAAAAGTACTAAAATTGTGTTTTCTGACATTTGTTAGTATCAGATATTGCAATTAAAGAAATCAAAACAAAACAAATAAAAATAACCAAAAACACAAAAAAAAAAATCTCTCCACAAGAATAACAAAACCTCCCTAGCAACAATAAAAAACCCTCATGCCTGCCCCACCACACACAAAAACCCAAAGCCACCATCTGAATGGTTGCAGCTCAGTACTGACTGCTAAGAGAAAATTAGTTTTTTGGCAATCATATTAAAGTATCGCCCTTCAAGTTCTAGAAAGACACAGGAAGGAAGCAGAATTCTTATTGCAGAAGCAAATTTCTTCTTAGAGTTAATTGCATGTCAAACCTGTTGGATGACATAAGGAATGGACGAATCAAAATAGTTACAACTTGGTTCTCTGTCTTGTGTTACTGTAAAACAACTTCACAGTTTGAACATTTTCTTCCTTTAAAAAGTTTCAATTTTGTGTGACAAATTACACTTCTGCATTCTTAAAGAGCAGCATATCTGAGAAAAAAAAAAGAAACTTTGAAATCTCCTATTGATAGATAATGAAACCTCTGGTATAAAAATCCCAGGAGAACTCTCATGGGGATGGTAAAGAATCTTTATAACCTTATTTCAGTAATTCAGATTAGGTTATTGATGATAGGCCACTGTCAGCATGTTTCATCATATTATTTTATTGCTGTTTCATTATTTTCCTGAAACAAACTCCCCATCTTTCCAGAGAACCTGTATCTGTATTGCACATTGCACTAAAACCTCAGTGCAATGTAATAAACGGCAATTTTGATATCAGCTAAGGGAATCAATCCAAGGTTTCAGCACAAGAGAAACCCCACAAGCCCTACAAAAACTCCAGAAAAATTTTGTTTGTTTTTTTGGGGGGTTTTGTGGGTTTTTTTCTTTTTGGTTTTTTTACTTTTTTTTTTTGGAAAACAATGTATTTGCTATGGAGTAGACATAATTGGTAAAGTTTTGAAGATAACAGCTTTCTGCTTTTCTGAGGCTGAGGAAACTGTGTGCAGGGGACAGAGAAAATTATTTCTGGATTTACAGAAATTAAGCCATTCTTAGATACTTTTATAATCCTTAGAAGAAACTCAAAACTCCAAGAGATAAAACAAATAATAAGTATGTCAAATCTGTCAAAACATGTTCTCTTTCCCTGTTTCTTTTAGCTCCTTGTCAATATCAAAGGACCATAGATAGCTGTTTTGTACAATCCAAAAATAAATGTGGAAAAGGTAGTCTTAGTTTTTTGGGTTTGGTTTTTTTTTTTTTTTGGTAGGAGGATATTTTGAGGAGTTCCCATATACAGAATCTATCAAAATCATTTACAATCATTATGAAAAAGTGCAGGTATGAAGTATTATGAAAAATGTAGGTATAAAGACAACAAAAGTATCTGAAATCCTGTGTAGTCAACTGATATTCCCATCTCTCTGACATCCAAAAAAACCCACAAGAGTATCTGGCTGATTCAAAGCAAAGATCCATCACATTTTGTGCTGTTTCAAATGCTGGATAGTAGACCTAAAAAAAAAAAAAAAAAAAAAAAAAAGAGGTGTAAAGAGATTACAAACTCCTATAATTTGCAGCTCAGAGATTTTCTGACGCAGAGATTTGTATTCCATAGCCTGATTTGGTTTCTCTACCATGAACAGATCCAACTACTCTGCAGTACCTGGAAAAATGCTGAGCACCCATTCATCCTGTTTCAAGTCCTACAACATAATTATAGCCTAGCCTGTATTACTTACACAAGTAGTCATTCCAAATTCAGTCATCTTTCAGAAAGCATAAGACATAATAACTTTGTCACCTTGCTCTTCGCCCACTTGCAGATTATTACATATATGTTAAAGAGCACAAGTGTCAGACAAAGTATTATTGACTTTCCAAAAAAAAAATCTTATAATTTTTGCTTTCCTTTCAGTTTTATTTCTTTTTAGAGGTTTGATTTTTTGTTTGTTTGTTTTTGTTTTTGTTTATTTTTAATTCAACTGAAATTGTTGCTTTTTTACCTGCTGATTTCCCTGAAACAATTTGAAGGGAAAACCTTGTTTACTGTATTTCGGAAATCCAAGCAGCCTATGCTGAATTATACATGTACCTTACAAACTATGAAATACTTTCCTCACACATCTTTATACCATAGAGACTGATTATCAAAGCACAAAGAATGTAGCTCTGGGGAAGTCCAAGAGATAATCATATTAAATAAAAGCACAATACTGTGGGAACCAAAGCCATGAGCAGCATGTGATGATTTCCCTTTGATTCCTTTAGCCGTTAAGTTATTGTTAAGAAGTAACTTGCAGGACTGAGTGAATAAAGAGATCTGCTCACATGGTGAGATTATTAAAGCACATTCAGAAAATTGTCCATTACAGTCCAGTTCATTACATCTGACTACAAAAGTGTTTCATGTTTGGAACCTTATCATAGCACTGATTGTTGAATGAAGAAAAAACTGATCTGTTTGTTAGTATATAAACTATGGAGAGAAAAATAAGGATAAACTTTCCCGGAGGATTGTCTTCTAGAATACAAAGCTCTTCCACTTGAGACGAGAAAGAATATACAGTTTGTACAATTCTATATGCAGTGTACTAAGACCTATTTATTGACTCAGAAAAGAAATTATATAGTTGCAGTACAAATAATAACATTGCCTTTTACTCTGCTGTAATTAATGCCACTGTTATTATTTTTATTGAGTAATACCCATTTGTCTGTGTTGTACCTGCTTTTACCCTGTGTGTTTTAAGAAGTGAATGACATGTTTTTGCTTATTAACCAAATTTGAGAGTAAAACACCTTTCCCTCTTGACTTTAATGTTAAATTTTGTTCTTCAAAGATTTTCCTGGTACACATTCCCTGAAAACTGCAGGTCAGAATTACCTGATAAATTTATGTATTGATATGTTTAGATTTTTCAAAGTGCCTATTTTCAACTATGTGAGCAAGATGTCATAACTTGATGGTTAGAATAGATGACTCTATTAGATGACTCTAGATGATTCTATCAGATGACTGCATTAGAAATTTGACATTTACATCAAAAGATGTTTACTTACAAAGCAGTGTCTATCTGGTATAATAATACAAGGGTCTGAAGACAGATGCAAACTCCTTTTATATGACTTTAACCATCAAAATACTGTGTGTCCCCCCTCCCCCCACCCGCCCCCCAAATCAGCTATTTTAATATAATTTAACAGAGGTTTAATTTTCTGACAGCTAACAACTAATTTTGTAACAACTGACTCTGATGGTTCAGTTTTTCATTTTTCTGCTCCTTTTATATTTTCCATATTGACACCAGAAGTATAATCAGTAAGGACTAATGAAAATTCAGATTGAAAGTATTGATCTCCATAAGCAAACAAATTCTTAGCAATCCTAATTTTGTTTAATATTAACACTTGAAAAAGTAATGGTTTTGGAAGAGGAATCAAGCTAACACACAAAGACTATGTCTGTATCTTCTTTTGCAGGTATTGTGATTTCAGTATTGATGAAACTGAATTTAAAAGTTTGTTGTTAAATGTACACAGATCCTATTCACATTACTTTTTCAGGGCTACTTTTTTTCCCCTGAATTAATTCATACTTTCTCTGGTACTAAATGTTATAATATTTATTATTAACAAGAGAGAGGAACATAAGAAATAAGTTTGCAGCATACTAGATATACACTCATATTTTCCCATTTGTGGTAATAAGGTTGCCCTCAAAATATACACAGAAATTTGCTGATTTTTATAATTGGAATAACAGTCTACAAATAAAACTTAATCTAAAAAAAAAAAAAGGGGGGGAAAAAACCACTAAAAAAAGCCCATTTTACCAAAAACCTTTCTGTTCTTTTATAAAAGATACTTCATAATGAAATTCTTATTAAGCCAGTCCAAATCATATGCTGAATAAAGCATCAGTTGCAAGGGTTTCTCAGATTTTAAGGGAAATGGTGAAAGAGAAAGGCTAGGCTGACTTTATCAGCAAACAAAGCAATGGTGTGTGTATCAATCAACTCAATTCTCATTGATGTTAGTCCCTGTAACCCAACGCTTTATTCAGATTTACTGAAAATAAAAGGAAAACTTTTTTTTTTTTTTTATGTGAATGTCATCTCTTAAGACTTTCAGTCACCCTTGTGTAAATACCGATTTTCTTTGTTGTGGGACAAACAGAATAACCTAGTGTAACTCATGAGCTAGTATAAATAAACTGCAATGCTATTTTCAAAAGCTATGCCAGAAAAATTTACAGCAGCCTAGTGATACTTTTTGGAGTGACCAAATTACCAAGCCAAGTTGACAAAGATAGAAAAAAAATGAGAGGAATTATACATTTCACAGGACTGCCTTTCCAATCAAATTATGGTCATAGTATGTATGGGATTTATTGTTACCTGTGTCCTGTCTCTTCAAAATCACAAAGAAATCCATGGTGAATTTGAGAGAATTATTGAGAGCTGACAGTGGTATTTCACTGTTTGAGACTCTTGAAGCTGACAAAACAAAAATTAAACTCTCATAAAATAGCATGATGTAAATAAGACAAGAGAGGAAATCTGCAGCTATTGAAGGAAAAAAAACTTTGCCTTCTGTGAATTTGATTTGTACATTCTTACTGAATTTGTTGCATGTAACAAGATGGATGGTTGATTGCTTCATCATCTTAAAACATTTTAATTTCAGTTTTCAAGTCAAATTTGTGCTTTAGACATATATCCTATAACTTCTTGATCTACTTTTGTTAGAAACCTGATAATTTTCTTTCTCCCCAATGGCCATAGTTCAAAGTCTTCATATCCCCTATTCTAGGTCAGATGTTTGTAAGTGTCCCCTATCATCTTGAATTCAGAATCATCAGCAGAATTGAGAATAACATTTCTATTTGTTCATTAAATGGATTAAAAAAAATTATTCCTTTGGTAAAATGTACTCACTCAATTTAAAGATGAAAATTATCATAGTAATAATAAGTAAGCTGTAAGTTCATATAAACATATGTCCTATTCAAATGGTACTATTATAAATGCTTCACCCCAGGTGGAAATCTCCTTCATGGATTTTGATGCATCAATAGGATTATTCCCATTGCTATTTGTAAAAATGATTATGTGCTCTCATGGTTTCATGAACATATGGCAAGAGAAAACGTGAGAAATGTGTATGTATTCATATATCTCAGATATCTCTGACACTTTCACAAGTTTAAAAGTATAACTTCTACCAAAGATCATGACAAGTTTACAAAAGACAGGAAAACCCAAAATGCTGTAACTGTAATTATTATAAAGGAAGAATCTAAAAACAAATCAGCCCAAAACCTTGTTGGCCTAGACTTGGGCTTTGGAATGGGCTGCATGACCTCCGGAGGTTCCTTCTTCTACTCTAAAGTATTGTGGGCTTCTACACAAAGAAAAAATGATTTTCCAAGACATTTATATTAGATGACCCACCCATACTTACCAGATTGAAGAAGTCAATGGTCAACCTGCCCTCGTTGAATGTTCTTGAAGGTCAAACTCCATCCTTACAGTAACATATGTTGTCCTTAGTCAAATCCTACACATTGTGTGCAGGGGACATAGGAGAAAAATCAGTAAGTAAGAGAGTACAAGAGTTAAATCTCTGCTATAGATGGAAACCTTTTAGAAAAACAAACAGGTTTTTAAGAATTTACAGCCTATACATTTGTACATGCCTGAGGTTTTGGGGTACCTTCCTAATGTTTGTTCTAGGCAGCGTCTCTCTATCCTCTCCTTTACAATAAAGTTCTTTACAATATAAATACAGGTTAGTTTAAAAAATCACAATAAGGTGAAAGAATAATATTTAAAGTCAAAGAATAGTGGTTTTAAAATCCATCTAAAGGATAGGAAGGTAATTTGTTACTTTAGGGTTGCACATTCAGCTGTGGGATTACTCTCCCCTTCACCTTCCTCAAAAGTCTGATAGGACAACTCATATTTTTCTAGATCCTGCTTGGCCCCATGAGCAATGTGTAAGGTTTCAGTAGGCAACACCACACATCATCAATCATGTGGAAGTCAGGTTTATACAACATTCTGAGGGACTGAGAAAAAAAACATGGTAAACTATACTCATAGATCACTCTGTATTTAATGATTAGGGAGGCTGTACATAAAAGGTCTCATTCTCAAAATTGTTTATTTAATAAATGGTAAACTATGTACCACCTCCACAATATTTTATTTTGAGAAATAAAAGGTCAGTTTAGCAACATTATTAAGGAAAAAAAAAAACATAGACTTTATGGATTTTTTTGCTTACTCTCATTAATGTCAGGTTCAAAATGGGTTGCATTCATGATTAGCCCTTACTGACTAAACAGATCCAGTTCAAGAAAGAAAAAACTGAAAGGCTATTCAATCCAATGAATTGCTAAATCAGCCTTCCATCCCAATAAAAAATAAAACAGCTTATTTTTATAGACCATACTGTGTAGCAAGCGGTGGGTTTTTAAGCACTGTGTGCACTGTATGCGCTGCGTGCTTCAATATTTGTGATATAATGAGCTGCCACTGGATAATGCTTATGGTTTTTATTGCTGGGTGACATCTTGGGAGATCACCATCTATGGTGAATAGAAAGAGAGTGTAGATATAGAAAAAAATAATCAAAATATTTGCTTTTGCTTAGGGTTTCCATCCACTTAACATCTCACAAATGAGGAATTCATACTAACAAGGAGAAAGAAAGAAGTGCACAAGACATGGACCATTTGCAGTCAGTGATGTAGAGCCCATGTAAAGAGTTAATACTTTCTGAGCCCCAGTGGCCTTCTTATTAAACTGTTCTTCAGTCATCCTGAAAACACGGTGGCAAATCTAATTATTAATGGAAAAAAAATAGAATCTATATTATGGAAGTATAATCAGATCTTATTATAAATCCAGTTATTTTTTAAGAACTGTATGGAGATTTTGAGTAGTCTTATCAGCCAGAACAGAAGAAAGTTTGCTAACTTCTAAATAAATATATGAGAAATTATATACAAAATAATTTATTAAACAAATAATTCTAGTTCTATAACCATTCTGTGATTAGTTCCACTACATAAACTTGGGAAGACACCAGAAAGTAATGTGCAGCATGTTAAGTTGCTTATTACTTACATGTTCCATTGAAAAGCAATGCTCCACTCCAGGATTTATTCTCTTATCTAAACTAAAATCATGCTATTTTTTCTTTTTTAAATGCACATGTCTTTTCTGTATAAGAAGAAGTTGACCCTTCCCTTCTTTGGTGCTTTGTGATAGAGCATAAGAGACAGTTTGAATGGGCAAGTAAAGCCCTTCTAAAATTCCAGGAAGTGCAATGTTTAGGCAAAAACCATGTAACTGTTACTGAATACAGCTTGTCTTTATATCTTTATGAAGACAAAATGAGAAATCAAACATACGCAATTTGCCTCAACTACATTAATCATATGCAGCAATGCATTAACAGAATCAGTAACTTATTATTTATACATATAATATTTTCTCTTATTTTGCTTGCACACATTTTATGCACCCTAGGAGCATGACCTTATGTAAATTTGATTTGATTTTTTTGTTGTT
>NW_026623279.1:0-46324 GCF_030028575.1 Malurus melanocephalus
GGTAAGGGGAGAAGGTATGAAAATGGTATAACATTTACAGAAGGGGATCAGAATTCTCTGCACATCTGAGCATCACAAAACCAAGTGAGATGTCAGCTCTTGTCACAAACGTCTCCTCTGTATTATCCTAAGGGTAAACTCAGTGATCCACACAAACAATTGCTGGTGTACRTCTCCATCCCCACATGTTACTAATGGGGCAAACTGCACTCCCAGCTGATTTTAGCCATCACGGTTTGAATTCAAGGAGAATACTGCCAGCTTATCAAAGTGCAAAATTTTGTTCTTGCTCATTTTAAGCACCTTTTAAAAACTTTAAATTGGCATGAATGGGCTAGGGGGTAGTAAGGAAGCTAACCTATGCATTTTATATTCTGTGTTTCAGAGGTAATTGTAATGAACTGCTTCAAGCAAACACTACAGGTTGTTTTTCTGCTGAGAGAAGTCAAATGAAATGACCTTTTTTTCATCTGCTATTCTTTTCAGCTTTTGAAGTTACTTCTTTTTGAAGAGACAATCCATTTATCAGTCATATCTCTGAGAAAGCCTTAAATTCATCTAATAAAACTTCCAATAATTTACTTTGAGATGGACTATGCAGACTGCAGTCACATTTTGTTGTTAAATAAATTAATGGATACCTTAAAAGTGAAAGGCTTAGAAAAGTTATCATAAGAACTTTTCCCTATAGCCAAAAGCAGCTGTTAATGGAGAGCATATTTCAATTTTTTTTTAACCCAGTTTTGGCTATTGATCTTTACTAGATTGACTCTAATTTATAGCAAATGTTTAGGGCACCAAAAGCTGGTAAGAAAAGATGATTAACTGAATTTCTAGGCTGGTGAAATCCAGACCTAGCAGACAGAAAAGTTGATGGCAAATGCTGAAGCATGATAATTAACTAAAGGTTCCTCTAGCATTTGGAGCCATATACATGTGAGCATGTGTAAGTATATAATATCAACACTGGAGCTGATAAAGTCCATCTATTTTTAAATATATACATAATAAGAATTAATGCAATCCACTAGTATGAATTATATGCTCTTCTTCTTTCAAAAGAACTGTTGCTTAATATCTAATTCAAAATTAATAATGCAGCAGGGATGGATTCATTATCTCTTGTGTCAAAATCATTCTTAATAAGTAAGATAAGGAGAGAGAAAAAGCATGAATAAAAAGAAGAGTTTCAGTGACCAAATTACTCCTGTCCTCATCAATCCCAGAGAATAAAATTTTGATCCCCACTCCAGCAACTGATTAGTCAGGTAGCATAGGGACAATATGTGGAAAAACTTCCTAAATGAGCATCATCAGTATATTCTGAAAGTAGATGAGGAATGAAGAAAAAAATTGCATTTAAGATTAAATAAATTACAATATACTTTTTTTCCCGTTGGCATAGGAAACATGGTAGAAATATCTTATTCTTCACTTACTCATSATAGAATAATTTGAGTTGAAAGAAACAAGCTCACGTTGCTGCTTCATGTCAACCCCATCTCCCCAGCTCTTTCGGCTGCTCTTCCCTCACCTACCCATGGTGTAACCCCATTGTACAAAGCCACAATGTGTGAGGCACAACTTGCCCTTACTGACGTTGTCTTGACTGTCACCAATCACTTCTTTATTTTCCGTGTCTCTTAGCATAGTTCCCAGGAGCATCTGCTCCATTATCTTGGTGGCTGCTGAGGTGTGATTGACTAGTCTGTAGTTCCCCATTATTTCAATTTTTAAATATTTAATKAACTTTTCCTATTCAGTATCCACCCTGCCTTTTATTAAAAAAAAAAAAAAAAATTGAAATTGAAAGAAAATATGTCTTGCAATCACTATAAAAAAGATTGAAATCAGGATGTTGGTCTAAAGAAAAATTGTTATTAGCTTCTAGGTGTCTGACATCTATTTGTTTTTTAAATTATTTCTGAATAAACTTTGATAGTAGTTGTAAATATGTAAAGATTTTTACATTAACAATGAGCATTAAATGTGGCAAAGAGTTAAAGGCAAGGAAGAATTACCCTGTTTTTTTGCATAAAAATAATACAATTCATTGTTAGTATTATTGCTGTTATTATCATACTTTATTTGTGTGACAATAGAATTTGAAGATTTCATGCAATTATTTTGGCAAAATGTAGCACTAAACCTGAATGAGATCAATTTTCCTATTTGACGAATATCTGTAAATAAAAGTGGAAAAATCCTTACTTCCACTTGTATCAAGCCAAGACATTTCAAAGATATTTACAGTCTTTTTAATGGAGACAGAGACACAGGAATGGTCAAACACTAGGGATCTCACTCAAGATATTTTAATTCAGTTTTGATTTAATATTCAATCCATCTTATTTAGACCAATGTTATGTTTTCAACATTCTGCGTCCTTCAGATGCATCTTAGCCCTGGATCAATAAACTCCTGGGTTATGATCCTCTCTGACCTTAGCAAAAATTTTCTCCCCATGGAACCAATACTCCTTTTCTCCAAAGCTGATGAGGCTAATTAGTTTTAGACTATGACATAAAGATCATGGAAATCAGCAGCGCTACCAGACATAGAAATTTGGCACATTGGTCCAATCTATTTCTAAATGCCTCTTGTCTCTTGGATAGCTGAGCTTGTTGGGTCTTGTCTCAGTTTTTTGTTTAATGGACAAACGTTTTCAGTATTTTGGCTAATAGTTCATTAATATGTAAGAATCCAAGTGTACCTAAGGCACATGGATGCTATAAAAACTGTAGCAAACCCTGAATTATTAATTTAATTGGATAATATCTATACATATTTCTTCTATCTCAAAGTGTTGGAGAGGTCAGAGGCATCTAAAAATTATTGCTCAGGGTGACAGTAAAACTTCAGCATAGAGCTGGGGGGGCTGGCATAATGGGTGTATGTGTAAATAATAATAACAACTTGTTATTTATGACAAACAGCATGGAGGATATCTTTCTGAATAAAAGAAACTGAAGCAGTTTACCACATCTGAAATGCAAAGGTGATAAAAGACAATGAGAAAAACCTGCAAGATGAGAATCTGAAACAAGATAGGTCATTACTTTTGTCTTACTGTTCTGATGCTGAAAGACTCTGACAAAAGAACATTCCTCTTTTTTTTTTGGCTGAGGTGAACTGGGCAATCCAGGTCACAGGACACTTTTAGCTGCTTTATCTTTTCTTTTAGTGGCAGCAACTACTTACCTTGTTTTCAACCTTGGCAGTACTATCATGTATTTGCAGACTTCACTGATATCCAGGACCACTTCCAGATCATCCCTTCTTGTCAGAGGCACTGATGACAGGATGGATTTAGGCAGTTTATAGGACTAGCAATCCAGCAACTCGATAAGGCAAAAAATGTGAAGAAAATATAAATTTGTGTTATGATCACACAGACACATGTACACCTAGAAAAACTGTATTTCCTGTAAGTTACTATCACTGTGTTATTGGCTGAAAAAACATCTCTCATTCAAAACTCGAGCTTTAAAAGCTGCGAAACTTTGAAAAAATTTTGATTAGGTATGGGTAGTAAAATTCTGCCCTGAAAGTTAAGTCTACATATTTGTTTTACAAGCTTTTCAAGAATTTTCCTCGTCTCCTGTTTTCTCCATTGCCCCCAAAGTACCGTAAGAACAGTTTATTATTCAAATAGAACTCTTGAAACAAGCTTTCATGATACACTTACTAAAACGTTAGAAAACCAATCATTAGAAAATCTCTCTGCATATATATCAGTGCCTGCATACCAATATATTAAAGATATGTGATTATTGTTTACCTTATGGCACTTCATTTGTTTAAAAGTCTGTGTAATTTGAAAATATAAGTTGTTTGTTGACACTTTCAACGTTTCAATGTCCAATGAAGGTTGGCACAAGTACACCTAAATAGAATATTTGAAGCAGAAACATGTAAAATAATAACACATTGCATTTTTTCCTGTACATTTTCTTTTTTTACTGCCCTTAGCTATCAACCTGTGTGCTTTACAAGGAAGAGAATTTTTTATCCAAAGGACTTTGGCATATGTAAATCAAACATTGAAATGCATAACTTCTAGGTACCTCACCTCTAGAGCAGAATGCAGAACCATTTGTGAGATACAGAAAATGCTAATATTAGCATAGCTGTGTTGATTGATACAGTATGTGAGACAAAATCCTCATCTTGAGATGTAAATGCCTTTTGTGACTTAGGAACTCTACACACTAAACTCCTCAAATAGAAATTAAATAATTTTTCCCCCTGGTGAATTAAAGAATGAAACGGTGAAATAAATGATGGTGAAATAGATGGTGAAAAAAGAATATAAAGTATTGTACTCTGTATTATCGCACTGACTGCTGCTGTGACATCTCTCTCAGATGCTATTTTGCCACCAGTAGGTTTAATACAAAAACAGCTGTTTTCTCCAGCTTCTGGTGTTCAATGGAGGGCTGAGAACAAAAAAAAAAAAAAAAAAACAACAAAAAAAACAGCATTTATAATCAGAACTTGAGTTAGATTTTCACATCTAAAATCTGATTGAAAATTTTTATAGTGTTGGGTTCAACTTGGATTTGTAATTTGAAGTAAATAATCAAGAGAGAAAATTAAGTAAAATTTATCTTTATGCTCTGGTTTCAAATCATTAAATTATAGAGTAGAGCGACATCCTTTCCATCTCCACCCCACCACCCACTCTTGCTTTGAATACCTCATCAAGTTCAATGGATAATTCTCTTGTGAATRATTTCTTAGATTTCAGGCTCCTCTGACTAAGAAAATTCTTTGTCTGGTTTGTTTGATAAAGAAGAAACATAATATTTCTGTAACTAGCATCTTAAAAACAGAACAAACAACACTTTGCTGAACAAAAGAGACCAACATATGGAACACTATATTTAGATGTMATTTTTCAGCCTTCAAAACTTTTATACAAGGCACTTGAAATTATTATTATTAAGATATTGTGACTGTGAAAGTTAAAATTTCTTATTGTAAGATATCTTTTTAAAAACAATTGAAACAGCATGTGTTCTACATGGTGATTTACGTCTCAGAAGAGAGTGATGGCCACGCTATATATAGTAGGTTAATACAAAATTGATTGTACAATTTTTCACTGAGAGAAATTTTGATTTTGATGTTTTATAGGAAATTAGCAAAAATTTAAAAAAAAATAGTTGATGGTGATTATATGTGATGCCAGAAAATGTTATATATTTAATTGATATAGTACATTTTTGCACTGTAGAATGGAGAATCAGTTTACGAATAGTTTAGGGCCCTTACGATGAGAGGCTGAAGTGGTTTGCTAACACTTGACTGCAGTGTTTCGAGTCACAAATGCTCAGGCACCATCACTTCACCTGTTCATCTGTGTGATGTGTTTCTCCTGAGTCCATGCTGCTGAAACTATTCTACCCATACAGCAAATAAAGGTAAGGGTGCTGAATTTTGATTTTCAATGGCAGTGTTAAATAACCTGAAAGACATTCTTATCTCTTCCTTGTTTTTAACMAAAATTTTTGTAAAACATCGGCAAGATGGACAAAAGTATTTAACATATGCATATACAAATAACCATTTTTTTAATCTGTAGACATACTTTTCCCAAAGAATTGATATATTTAAAAGCTTCATAAAGATAAAACACAATTCAAGATAGAAGAGCTATGCACTTTGAATAGATGATGCCTTTATCCAGTTATTCCATTCAACCAGAAGTGGCTGCTACCCCTTGTATTAGTAAAAGTTCATTTACAGGTACTGACAGAGTCAGAAATTCAAAAGACATTGTTTAGATGTTTCCCTTCATCTATCTATCCAAATAATGGGTTATTAGCTCCCTGAAGTCAAGATAATAACTGTTCCAAAAAAATATTGAGAATATTTGTACTAAACATGACAATATCTCAGTTTACACAGGCATTTTTAATAGTCTGAGTTGTGACCTTGATTAGGAAATTAAAAAAAAAATGAATTTTAATTTGATTGATTTTTTTCCTCAGCATTGAAGCATGTATTTGGGTACATGTACATTGTATATTCCTGCTGGGGTGTGGGACCAGCCCTGTCCCCACACTCACACACTCCTACCCCAGCTGTCCCCAGGGACAACTCCCATCCTGTTGCACGACATAGATCTTGCTAAATTTAGCTCTTTTTTTTTTTTTTTTTTTTTTTTTTTTTTTTTTTTTTTTTTTTTTTTAAGAGAAATTGAGTTTTTTTTTTTTTTTTTTTTTTCCTAAGATTGACTCATGCAGAAGAGTAAAACTTCAAGTTGAATTGCAAAATTCTGGGGGAAGACAGAACAGAAAAAGTTATGGGGTTGATGAGGAGAAACAGAAAGGAACCTGTGAACTTAGAGAAGACCCACTAGTCTTTCCATAAAAAACACTAAGAGTTTGAAGATAGGTAATACAGATGATATATCAAAGAAAATGCAGTAAATTTTAATATGTCTCAGTGGCTCTTTTTTGACCTATCAAGATTTTTGGCAAATACTTTTTAGGTTTGGGAAAATATTTACTGTTTAAGCCTTTCTATTTTAGCTCTATAATGTGTTTTGCCTTGGTCACATGGTGGATAGATTTCATGCTGYTTTTCATCACCTTCTTCCATTCCATTTAAGCAATCCTCACTTCACACTTCTATCTAGAGAGGCAGAGCTGGATGTGCATGAAAATGCTTTTCTTCATTTTCATTTCCCTTTTCCACATTTTTCAGTACACTTAAAAGAGGATTAGTAAATCCCTGGCTACTTAGAATTCCTCAGATGTCACTATGCCTTATACCATTTCTCTTCAGTACAGCYATATGACAGAGTGAAAAGAGAACAAATTTTTCTGGAAAGATTTTTCTGCTTTTCTGGTCATGCCTAGGATGAGCCATATTTCCATGTTGTGTTTTTTAAAATTAGATCTTGAGTAACTAGATGGGAGTAAAATGATTTACACAAATTTAAGAGCTGACTCATAAAGTTGCTTTTTCACATGCTCTGTGAATCTGTATTTAAATCTTAATTTCAAAAACCTACTAAGTAGTATATATTTAGTGGAGTTGATAATTKTTGATAGAAACCCTCACTGTGACAAAAAACGCCCAATAAAACAACACCCTCTGACACCAATTGCTTAGAATAACAAATCTCCATATAATAACTAATTTGTATCACATTTACTTTTATTTATCTTTAATTCATGGATAGAAGATTATTGTTTAATTTTTTTTTAAGTGTATGTCCCTAACTGAATGGAAAGTAGTCAATAAAAAATTCCTCAAAWCTGTCAAAAATCCATCTCAGGATCACTAATGCTGCAATAGTCATCATAAATATGCTGTGGATGGCAACAGGTTCTGAAATGAGTGTGTATAAAAGACTGCATCAATAAGTAAAGGTACATGAAGGAAGTATTTAACTGTGCATCTGTAATTTTTGTGTTCCTGGATGTAATAGTATATTTTTTGTTGATATGAGCCATCTTAAGTTAACACTAATRAATACACAACTCAATGGGTTTCTGATATTGCTCATAGCTACAACATTTAAAAGGCTCACTTTCAAGAGAACAMTAATTTATTTAATATTGTGTTTAASAGTGCTAAAATAATTTAAGGATTTGAGATTTGATCAGTTGATTAGAACATGGTGCTAACACACAGGTTGAGGGTTTAATCCCTGTACAAATCCCTTAAGAGTTGGAGTTAATGATCCTTGTGTGTCCCTTCCAACTCAGAATATTCTGTGGTTCTGTGACTCAATCATATGCATTATGTGTTTATTGGTATAGCTCCATTTAATTAAAATACTTAATTTAGGAAAGAATATAACCTGTGCAATCTGTGGACTGTCAGCCAAAAAATTATGTCATATAAAAGTGCTTTATCTTGCTTGAAAGCCATCRGTTTCCTCTTGAAATAGTTTGTGTATCCCGACAAGAGATCAGTTTACTAAAGACATTAACAATAGCTGGGCTTTGCTTAGTGTGGACATTTCTTAAAATAAGGACCAATAAGGAGAMTGGTTTTATTTCTTCCTAATTCTAGAATATCCCTTAGCAACTGGGTCATGGTTTAAAAGTATTTTAACAATATCTATCTGAAAGCTCAAGTACAATTAAATGGAAAGAAAGATTTAAATTCCAATGTGTGAGTGAGAATGGGTAGCTTTTCATAGAGATTATACAGGTAATCCCTTAGTAAAGTCACTTAATTCAGTTCAGTCACTGACACAGGTGAATGAAAACAACTTGAAACAAATCTCAAAGCAAACCAGACACCAAGAATATCAACATTCGATAGCGCCTCCCTGTCTTTTTATCCTAGACAGGACCAATATAAGAATGAGAAKATTTTGTAGCAATATGGAATTCAAACTATTCAATTAAAACTGAAGATGTATTGAAAAGGATCCTCAATTAAAATTTGTTTCTAAGCTTAGTAGTTCAGCTATTCATATWTTATCTTTCTTGATTTTAATTTTTTTTTWAAATGAGATATTTCAAAATATTTCTATTCTGGTTCTCAGACAAGAATTTCTCATCTTCTCAAGAATAGATATAACAGGAAAGTTGAAAGACTTGAAAAAATATATAAAACATGTCTATTTAATGCTTATAATGTTCTTGATGAGCTGATTGATAGTTCTGAGCACAGACTATAATCATAACATTATACGGTAGGTAGGATTATTCTCACAGCTGGAGTATCAATGCTGATTTGTGCATAGGAGGAAAAAAAGAAAGGGAAGAGATTAAAAAGGAAGACTAAATAACAAAAAGCAACTAAATATCACAGTGGTAACACCTAATCTTGATGGAGGGCAGTTAGTGATGCAGTGGACAGATGGTGCAGGTGGGTAGGACATAACTGCAGTCATTCCAACATGTTCTAAGTCAACTGATTTAGATTCTCCACTGYCACATTACAGGATGGGAGCACAAAAAAGACATGGCTTGATGTCTTTAGGCTGGATTTATCCTGCTTAGCTCTCCTTTATTTACRGAGTTCTGATGAGGTTTGTTTCCATAGCAATTCAGTAATTCTTAGTAATATTGACTTATATCTTCATCTACTTGTGAAGTTTGCAGCCAATATTAAATCTATTTCCCTGAACAAGGAAACAAGTACAAAAATGTTAAAGGGCCCATATATGATTTACCACTCTCAAAATCTTAAACAAGAAACAAAAACTGAAGTGGAAAAAAAATTAAGCTACTGCAGTGCACTAAAATCAGAGGATCAATAAAGAACCAGCAATTTATTACTTATTTACAGGAATTTAGGGAAAATACTCATGTCATGATGTGGATGGCTAAATACAATGAACCTAGATTGAAACCAGGGGTCTTAGTAACTCATTTGTAGCAGTGTCAAAGCAGCTCTGTTTTCTCCAGAGTCAGCTGAAGTCCAGGAATGGTTTAGGCACAATCAAACAGGTTCCAAACTCACAAATTCCACTATGTCAAATTGGCTTTGCACAGGGTTAGTCAGGTACTTCTGAGCTCTGCTTGCTGGAATGTAGACTATCTGTATTTAGCCCAGATCTTTCCACTACACATAATATTCCAATAACTCCAAAAATGATTGTTTAGGTAAATAAAAAATTGTTACATCTTATGAAAAGCTATTCACCCTAATTCCATGGATTACAGCAAAACCTCTTGAGCAGGAATGACAGTTTCTCATACATAACTTTTTACCAGTATGTTTCACAAGTGAAAGGACATAAGCAATGTTATTACTGTTATTAAATTTCACTTGTGCTGTTATTTTTATTTACAATGTATCTGTTTCCATTGTCATGTTTGAACCAAAGCATGGAGATGCTTGACAGAAAATTCAGCCTCTGCAATAGAGATTGCCACCAGAGGCAATATTGAAAGTGGCACTGATGAGTGAAAAGGCATAATAGGGTAAGCCATGAAGCCAGAGTAATAAAAGGTAATCAGATTGTGTTTGGTCTAACAGAACAAAAAAAGGTGTGAAAAGATGACACGGTGAATGAAGAGACCAAAAAAAAAAAAAAAAAAGGGATATTTTAGATTAAAATATCCCAAGAGTTGACATTTACCGAAGCAAAAGTACAGTAGGATGTGCTGAGGTGTGAGACAGTGGGAATTTGAACAAGAGTTGATTTGTACACAAAATCAGTAGCAAGGAGATGGGATATCYACGATTTTTCTCAGAAGCTATCCTTGCATGCCTATATAAACATAAAATAGAAATGCAAACCTTTACCATATGGTACATTGCTATATGCTTGTTGTGCTATGTTTAACACAAACCTAGTCCTTAGCTTGCAAATAGTAATTTTCATYTCAAAGTAAGGTTTCCTAATATGCTTTGTAATGTTTTATTTGCATAGACTAAATACGTGCTCCRGTTATGTCTAAATGTTGACATTACCCAAGTGACATCCAAAATAACCAAAGGACACACTTTGTTATAAGATTAGGAAGAAAGTTAATTTTRATTGCAAACTGTGGGCTCACAGATAGATAGACTTTTTTGGCATTCATCTAATTCAGRATAAGAAATCTTGAGAGTTACTGAATATCATTACCTTAAGAAAGAACCCGCAAAGGGAAAAAATGTCATAGATCACATACAGGTTAGGAGGTAAAATAATTAGTGTAGGAGGAATCTGCTGCCATCAGAAACTGCAAAATTGTGTCTTTTAATCATGAAGAATATTATTTCTAAAGTGTTAAATTCCAAATTCTATCTAAAACTAAAAGGCTCYTTCGGGTCAGAAGCATTGTTATAAGATACTTAAAGCCACTAAAGTAAATTTGAGCAGTTTGCTTTGAATCTTATCTACAGCGGATACATGGTAAAGCAGAGCATGGACTGAAATTTTACCAAGCTAAAAAATAACTTTTCAATTTGTCTGTAATATTTTATGTACCTGCTGTTGAAGAAACGGGCATTTTTACTTCTTCATTATTTCATGATTCCAAGTCTATCCCTACTCTTTTCTTTTTTATTTTTTCTCTCCAGATGATTGTAATTAGAAATATTTTTTCCCAGGTTTTCACCATGTGATGGAAAAAATTTTCATATGAAAAATGCAGAATGTATAGTGATAAACTCTACTTGGGAACAATCTACTCTGCTCTGAATAGGTAAAGTTTTGTTTAGATGAAATTATATGTATATACACCTGTTAAAAGCAGGAGGCAAAAAGCCCAGGTATTTGCATCATGCAAAATAGATACTTCTATAAATATAGACTAATGAGCAAATATAAATGCTGATATGCAGTCAACATAACCAAAAGCTGCTTGTCTGTGATAGCCAACCAAGTGAGTTGCCAGAAACTAGCAGGTGAGCTGGCAGAAAACTAATTTTTATTCAAAAAGACTGTTTTAGTACTTTTTGGAAACTGCATTATAAATATCTCAAGACCCTACATATATCCCCTCAAGCATAAAGTCACATTAACAAAAAAGTGAGATGTGTTTCTATTCTAGAAATTGAATTTATAGTAAGGAATAGGGACATAATGTTTTGATGTTCAGTTCATTGAGCATTTCTGGGCTATCATTTTCAGAAAACCAAACATGCTCATCTTTAAAGAATAAGAGTCTATCAATTCTGTGTTTATACATGTCTTTCCTAAGGATATTAACAAATATCAGGCTTCATTTCTAAAATTTAGAGAGTATAAAAAGTATGTTACTGATGCTGAAATATATAAAATACTGTTCCTAGAATGTAGCTCCTTCCAGTGACAGGTGTCTCTGCYCTTGGCAGGGGGATTGGAACTAAATGACCTTTCACATTTCTTCCAACCCAAACCATTCTGTGATCCTGTGATTTTCATGTCTATTTCTATTTATGTCTGTGTGTGTATACTGATATATTACTTAGCAGTATCATCCAGAAATTATTTATGAAATATTAGAATCTGTATCTTCATTTTAAGGAAGAATAAATGAAGCATAGAGGGCTGAATGAACTTTATAACCAAACTGTCAGATCAAGAAGCACTATTGAACAAAGCTAGATATAATCCTTTTCTGATAAATTAAYTAGAATAATTTAATAAATTCTAACTCCTCAATAATTTGTAAGCATATTAGTTGGTATGTTAGTATTTTCTTATTTACAGGAAGTTGTTTCACATGAAATAGAATGCATCTCTGAGAAGCATAAAAATAAAGCAAATCTGGGGTCATGATAARCAGTAGAGATCTGTTTCATGCTCATGATACAGACATGCTGAGTGACACTGGCATAGACTGACAAAATATTTATGATACAGAGCTGTTGTGAACAACTTTTTGAAAGAAAATAAAATGTTCTGCAGAAAAATATGGAAAAAGAATAGGGAGAAACATGAACATGGGATATGTTTTTTATTAAAAAAAAAAAAAAAAAAAAAAATCGTTGGCTCCTGTCTTAAATGGAGAGGAAAAAAACCCTAAAATTACACTACTGAGTTCAAACAAAATTTTAAACTGCTGACTTTGGTCTCTATTTAAAATTATCAAGGATTTGGCACCAGTTTTCACATCAAGAGTTTTGGGAAAGATTATAAAACTATGAAGATAATTCACTGCCAGATGCAGAATTACCTAAATTTTAAGTCTTAGAATATGAAAAATTGACATTAAATTATTTATATTTACTAAGTATTCTGCAAAATCTTGTTTTGTGAGACAGAGAATATTAGTCAAGTAAGCATTGTAAGATGTCAGAGAACTAAAACACCTTAAAACAAATTGGAACTTTTTTTATTCTCTTTGAAATTTTTTTAGAAGTAGAGCCTGGATATCTTGTGACACTCTGCATTTTCTTAAAGCTTTCCYGTATCATAAATGATGACCTAAGGATAAACTTAAACTTTGTGGGAATTGTTGATGAAGCACTGCCATCTTTTGGCTGTACAAATACAGAATATGGAGGAAGGATATAATTGTCACTGAAATAAGGACAGGCTGAAATCATAAAATTATTACTTTTTTCTAGCATTTGTCTACTTTGCTTTTCCAAATAATTGGCTGCAAATGTCCACTAATATTCTTCAGTATATTCTAATTTCGCTATCCCATCCGTGAATGTAATACAACAAAATGGCATAAAGACATTGTTGGCATTAATAGACAATCAAAAGTCTARGTTAATGGGATTTTCTGTATTTTTTTAATTGCTCTTGTCTTTATTTTTGCACAGAACAGATTAGCAAGGTAATTTTTATTGCTAGATACATTTTGAAATTATGGAATAAAATAAATACTAATTCAGGTGACAATTATTGTGTGTAGATATTATTTAAGAACTATTTGGTGACTCTAAAATCAGCTGTGTTTTATAGTAATAGCAATACAAATTGTTCTCCATTCCTTAAGTTATAAATCTATTGCTGGCACTCCAAGATTCAGTGCTGTGGTAACACTATGTTTCTTGAAAAAGGTTTTTTTTGCCATTAACCTATTTAACAGTTTGCAGAGGACACACAATTCTAAGCAAAAAGTATAGCAATATAACAGAATGCTTTTCCTGCATGTGGAAGTATTTGATATATTTATTAATTTAGTAGAAATGTGAAAAAATGCAGTGTATGCTTTGAATGTGTAAACCCAGTATGAGATTCCATTTTAAGACATATTTTATGGCCAGTCTTTCTGTCATGTAAGATTTTACCRCTTTTTTAAATACAATATTAGTAACATAAGCCAATGTAAGTAAATTTATAGAAGAATAAACAAGATTTTCACATTAATATTTTACCTCTGAAAAATTATATTCAAAACTTGAGTCACACTAAAGTACTGCCAAATTAACAGTTAAACTAGCCTCACCTTTAATGCAAATGGATTAAAATTTTGGCTGGTAAGAAATTATATCTTTAAGAAGTACTTTCAAGCTTGATTTGAACAGAAAGGCATGGGAATTCTGCCATATGCCTAAGACTTATGATGTGACATTTTTCCTGTTAACTCAAATATGGGCAAAAGTGTGAAGTACAAAATATGCTTGCACTGCTAAGGACTGACTATCAGCACACTTGTCTGAAAATTCAGTCAACGTGCAACATTTGGAAGGTCAGAGGCCTGTGATATGGAAATCAAATAATTTTCTAACACTGAATGGAAGATGAGAGGCTTTGAAGGTTTTTTTTTTAAATTAAGACAAGAAGCTTCTGCACATCTGCTCCCTGAGATAGYGATAAAAAAGGCAATATCAACATTTGGCAGGTTAGAACAATTGTTACCTCATTTCAGATAAACCAGCACCACTGGCAGAGAAAGCTGCAGGTGAGACCAGAAGTACCTGATAGAACAGCCTCAGAAAGTCTGYGTTGTGAGCAGAGCAGGCATTTCTGGGGATGTCTCATTGTCCCTTCTCGAGGTTGAGTATATTTTTGGGTACACTGGGTCATAGTAATGCCCTCCCACCTGGTTCAAGTAATGCCCTTCGTTCTGGCTCCACACAACCTGTTCACACTGACAGTCAGATTCCTGCTCCCATTCTTGCTGCTGCTGGAAACAGCAGACCTTGCATGTAACCATGGCTCGGGAGCAAATCCCTGTGTGGAGGAATCTGACACAATCCTTAGCACCTGGTACCAAGAGGCAGCAGCTTCTTCTGCAAACCAGATTGAAGCAAATCATGACCCCCCCCACTGGTAAGACTACTACTATTTGGAAATCTTTGAATTAACAAAATGATCCTTGCAGAATTTTGGTTAGATAAACCCAGGGAAAGATTATATTCATGAAGGACATGGTCTTTCTGAAATAAGCTGGATAGACTCTCTTCCACATTTCCTCAAGATGACAGGAAAGAATATGAGACGGTATGAATGTGTTTTCATTGCACGGAGGGGTTGGAAGGTTCAGATCACTAAAAATGTCATGCAGAAAAAGATCTGAAAAATGGAGACTAAATTTCAGGGTTAAAGGAAGGCAGGGCAATATCAAATATTCTGAATAAATGAATAACAGACTAGAGTCACATTTCAGTTTCTAGATCTTATTCTGTCAGAGGAAAGAAATTAGATMGTCTATATACACAGAGGATACTTTCCCATAAAATGCTGCAGATGGTAACACTGAGATGACTGAGACCCATCATTTGTTCTTTGAATTGTTCTGCATTATTGCCTTTGCATTTTCATTTTTTYYTTTTTTCCTTTTTTTTCTTCTTCTYGCACTGAAYGGATACAGRCTAGTTACCAGAGAATCAAGTTTTTATAAATGTTTGTGAGGATTTAGTGTGYGAAAAATGTTCAGCAGAGAGTTSTAGGGGATATGAACAYGAGGAAATTACAAATGAGCAGTTTAATGAGAAAAAAATAAAAGTGGGAACACCTGCACACTTTCAGTACTTTGCAGGCTGATTTATTTCCTTCTCAATATGCACACATAATTCTCACTAACATAATTGGAGTAACACCCATATATTTAGTAAAAAAATAGCCATGAGTGCTTCTGTCACTTCCCTCAGTATCATCACCATTTCAGTCAGTTTCTATGACAGGGACATAATGAGACTGCTACTAAATCTTCTTTTTTTCATATATACCTGAGTTATAAATGAGCAGTCACTTAGTCTAAGTCTTGGTTTCCAGTGGGGAGTTGGCCCAAGTTTCCACATGCAAACACCTGCATGAATATTTCCAAATGCAAATATCTGCACACTAATATTGAAATTGATTGGTTGTATGCATCAGGACATCACTGTTTCATCATGCAAGAAGTTTATAACAGAAAAAATAATATTAATTTTTATATAATGTTTGAGAACCGAAAAAAGGCAGATTTAATACACTTCTGTAATCTCTATCACCCGGAACCTGAGAATCCATATTTGCCAATTTCAAACAGTCTTTCCCTAAGCACTTTTTGTTGGCCACTTCAGAGACAGGTTGCTGTGCCAGATAAATCTTTAGTTTGTCTCAGCATGATCATCTTTTATGTATGCATAGAAAGTTCTATGTAGTTGCACTTGAAGGGACAGCAGAGAGCCAAGATCTTAAAAATTTGCTTCCTGAGTCTTAGGAGTTGGATTTAACTCTAGTGCATTGGTCTTCTTCGGTAAGAACATATTCTTTAATAAAACTGCTTCAAGTTTCCAATTATATGGATGAGCTACTTCTCAGTACAGAATGTCCAGTACACTCTTTTATAAAGGCATTGAAATTCTTATATGAAAGCAAAAACCTTATGAAACTGAATACTGAAACTGTCATGGCAATATTAAAGAGTGCACAAGGAAGCATGCAAATGTCAGTGGTTTCCTCACTACCATAGGGGAACAATTTTCTTCCCTTATTTTTCTCTCATACATTTTTACTTTTGCAAAGTATCTCTGAGAAATTTTAACTTAACTGTTATGTACATTATTTTCCTCTTTCAAGTCCTCATCCTAGACATATTAAAGTCAAATAAAAGGCTTTCATTGGCCCCAGATGGCTTGCAGTATAGTTTAAATGAAAAGCAGTGTCACCTAACAGGAAGGTTACTGCAAAATTTCAGACATGTTAAGCTTTCTCATTTAAAATATGCAGATAATTTGATGACTTTTCCAAATKATTCTGAACTTGTGATGGTGAAAAAAAATAGTCATGCTCTCTTCAATGTGATGGATTGGCATTTCAGAAAATCCCACAGGTTAAGGACCATGGTGACATGTAGTAAAAAAAGAATTGACTAAGTTAAAAAAAGGTGAAAATGTCACCAAAAAACCAAAGAGAAAATTCTCTGTTCTGCAAAATATGAGAGGATCAGTAACCTCATAGATAAACACGTGAGGGCTTTTTTGTTTTAAACTAGAGAAAAAAAAGGCTTTTAGGAAAGGAGATAAAAAAGTATTAGTTACTTAAATGAGATTATCTCAGTAAAAAAACCCAAACTTTAATTTGCATACAGAAAAACATCGCTTCTCTGTAAGAAAAAATGAGTATTAATTTTTCTAGATAAAATAAAAACAAAAGAAAATGTGGGCAAGACTAWTGTCCATAAACAAAAGCTTGTTACATAATTTGTGTCATGAATATATTAACTGGAGAAGTGTAGTCATTTTGCTTTTTCAATGCATTTTGATTCTTAAATTTTTCTTCATTATTTGGTCAACTCTTTCTGGGTTTAGCCAATATCTCTGTAATCCTACTTTTTAAAAAAATGAGATGTTTTTACTTCTTAAAAGAAATTATTTATGTATTTAAAGAAAAGCAGATAACCATCAACCTTATTTTTAAACAGACAGAATGGGAAAACTTGTAAGCACACATATATCCCTGAAAAACTTTGTAACAGAAGCAAAGCCCAGAAAGATAAACTTTGGACAGGATGCTCTGACAACTGAAAAAATGCATGTTCCAAGTTTTCAATAGTCCAGATGTCTGAGATGTTGTTCTTTTATACTCAACCACAAAAAAAAAAAAAAAAAAAAAAAAAAAAAACCCAAAAAAAAAAAAAAAAAAAAAAAAAAAAAAAAAAAAAAAAAAAAAAAATAAAAAAAAAAAATATATTTCCAAATATGTGAGAATGCAAAAAGAGGATTTAGATACCATGGAGTCATGTGCTGGAACAGTCTGGAGAAAGTCTATCCTCCTGGGATCTTATGCGAACTGGCACTTTAAATGCTTTTGCAAATTTCTCTAAAGTTACAAAGTTGAAGCAATTTCCAGAGGTTTTGTAGTAGCCCTTTGTAACTGTAAATAGTAAGCATTCAACCACTTCATTRTGTTTGAAATATTCGACCCAATTCAGGAACTGTTTGTGTGTTGGGAATTGTGTGTAGTAGCTCTGGATTTGGTTTTGCTTTGTTTTCCTTCTCAGTAAAAGAAAACAACTCATCAGCACTTAGGTACTTTTTGTTTATTGGAAATGTGACAAGTTTGGAAAGAAGCAGCTGAGTAAAATCAAGTTAATGGTGTTGTCAACATCTAATACTTGCACTTTTGGAAGAACAGTTTTGCTGCTTCTTCACAAAAATTCTGTGAAAAGTATGTTCTGTATAATTACTAGCATTGATTACATATTCACACCTTTGAACACCTTGAGGGAAAATAAGTTGAAAGAAAAGCATTCTGAATTTGAAGTGGATATGTAGTCAAGAGTGAAAATAAAAGTGAAGCAGACATTTGCCTAGTAGGTAGTTTTCAGAAAAAAATCTACTTAGCCTTCTATGAAACAGATGGGGTATTTGTCTCTCTCTGAAGGAAGAAAATGCATCTGCTTTGTTCATCCCTTCTTCTAGGCTTATAAAACATGCCTGTGTGATTGGGAAGCTGTGAAATAGAAGGTGAATATGTTSAGAAATACAGAGTAAGAAATACACAGATTGGAATAGTCCTTTTGATTTCTGTGGAGATWTATGCATTAAGAGTTGATGGGTGTCTTAACCTTTCACACTCTGTTTTGGTTACCACTCTCGTGTACCTTCTGTAATCTTACAACTGCCCTTACAAAGCTAACTCACTGGTGCATCTTGGGAAGAAAGCCAAGTTTTCAAAAAATCTTCTGCTGATTTAAACATCTATTTTCAAAAAGGCAGGAAATGACCAACCTCTCCACTGAATAAAGTATTCATTTTCAGAATGAATGACAGACTGCTCTTACAACCCCCTCTGGGATTTACAGCTTTGCTGTTAGAAAAGTGATCCTTCACAGTGTGATATCAGAGAGTCTTGTGTGTGATGTTTCAGGGTAGTACTCATGGCATGAAGGATTCAGACCTTACCACTTCATACAAGGGCCAGAAAAAATTATACAAGGTGTTTTAACTTCTATTTTCCAGGATATTCAAATGAAGATTAATATTCTTTCTTGAAGTTGTGCTTTACTGAAACACAGATTCTTGAAAACAGTTTGGGGATAACTGATTAAACATAAAAAACCTGCAGCATGAAGAAAAGTAGTGATTGTATATATATATATATATACATATATATATACACACACACACACACATATATACACACACACACACACATATATACACACACATATATATATATCTATTTTGACCAGAAGATTTCTGATTTCCGTGAACCTTTCAATCTGCTTAACGGCATAAATCTGCTTAAGTGCATTTTTAAGAATTCTGTACTAAATAAATTTTTTATGGTAAGTTTTGATACTATTGCTACATACATATCTATCTACAAAGATATTTATTAAAATAATCAAAGCATTACCCGATCTGTAAGATTTTAGATCTGTGAAGGCTATTGTGAAATTACTGCATCTAAAGGTGGGACCTTCATTCTGAAACAAGACACAACCATCCTCAGAATCTAGAGTGAGGGCATGAAAATGGTTTTGCAGTCTGCACTCATCTTTGRTCTAAACTTGTCCAAAGACATCTAATATTTTGCAATAGTTTTGTATCTTTCACAACAGACTTTATTTTTCAGCTCATGAAGGTTTGTCTACACAGGGAAAAGAAGTTGGTATTTCATAGTCTTTGTAAACAGCCACASACAATTTTATTAAAACTGAACTACAGCACAGCTACAACATCATTATTGTGACACAACAGAGTTGTGTCACAATCAGATGCTAATTAGAAGAAACTTGACATTTGCACTGTATTCCACAAATACACTGCAACCAAGCAAAAGCAAACCAAATCAGAAAACATAAGTGTTCCTTGAGTTTCTAGCTCCCCTCTGCAGCTGGTTTATTTTGGAAAAAGATWTCTATATCTATTAAAACTAGAGAAATTCACAGGAAGTGGAAGTAAATGATTAATTAGTTTATAAATGTTTTTTCTGTGTTACCTGTTTTTACCACTATGGCATAGAAATTATGTYAGAAAACTCTTCATTAAGTTAACTTACATGTGTAAATACATTTTAAGTTACTATACTTGTGATAACAAATTAAATTGAGAGGGCACATWCTAGAGAATGTATGTAATATTAATCCTAAAAAAAACCACAACAGTTTTAAAGGTAGTTAATATAAAAGAAAGTTGAAATCTCTACAAATTGTAAACTCATAAACACAGAACAATGGAGCAAGAAACTTTATCTGACCATTATAAAAAAATTGAATAACAATAAAACAGTAGGAAAAAAAACCTCTTACAAATGGCTATTCAATAAAATCTAAAAATCATCTAAATTCTCCTGCTTTCCTTGTAGACTTTTCATGGCATGTTATTAACAGTAGTCTTAGAACCTTAAAAATTACTTATTCATTGAAAGTTACAGCTCTGACTTAGACTTTAAAAATAAGCAGATTATAGAAATAATAAAACTACAAGCCATTACTTTGTCTATATAAGATTTGCTATGCAAATTGTTGCATCCAAATGCATCCACAACAGASCAGTCATTAACATTAAACCAGATACATATTTATGAGTTCACTGGTGGCTATGTCCTGCACTCCTTGCTTACAAGATATACATTCATATACACAAWATTCTGCAAATAAAAGTCCAAGGAAAGGCATTTTCATACAGATCATGTTGACTGGGAAGACAACCCAAGACAAAGCTGCACACAAATGCTCTGGGGTTTTTGTTCCTTTGAAAAATATCAATCATTCAAAATAACACTTTTGTGAATATGCATTGTTTTCATTCTGTGTCTTCTTAAATTCTGGGGATTGATTAACTGAAGTCTGTAGGTCTTCCTTTGCCAGGATAAGAATGTCAGTGAGTTCTAAGAAATTTTTTTTCCTCTGGAGTATATTGAATTATTATAATTTAAGTAAATGGAAAAATGAAAAATTRCACTTTTTACTTGAATGTTTGGGCACTAGCAGGAAATGTGGGTAATTGTGCTTCCTTCAAAAAAAAAATCCCTTTGAATGAGACAAATCAGTAATATTTGATTTAGATTGCTAAAATACTAACTATTGAGCTATTGGCTGTGTGGGCCTTTCCTCTTTTGATGGGAAAAGCTTTGATGGTGAGAAATCACACTCTTGACGTAATGTATAGTTCTACCACAGAATAACCWGCAGAAGGTATTGAATTAGCTTGGTAAGGATAGGCCAATAATTTTTCATAGAAGTGTATTTCCGTCCCAGAGGCTGGGATTGTTACCATCAATGCCCACTCTGTGAAGAGCATCAGAAAAGCATCCAAAAAGAAAGGCAGAGGACATCCCAAAAATTACCAGGACTGTACCTCTGGTAGAAAGCCAAAGTCTTTTTTGGGGKAAGGCCGAGCACTGGCTGAAATCATGTTTCAGCTTTTGAATGAGAAAATTGCCTCTCATTGTTTGCCTTCTCCATGATCAGAAAGAAAGTGTTTTTAGATCCTTTGTAAATGGATAGAACTGCAGCCAAAATTCGTGGATGCATATGATTAAACTCTATTTTGAAAGAAACAATTCAGGGAGATCATTAGTATTGACAGGAAAACTGGTCTCAGGCAGAAAACATAAAAATAATATAGTTGGAAGGGAAGCATAGTGAAATAACAAACATAAAGTAATAACATATCATGGAATATCTTTTTTCTAATGAGCCAACTGTCTAGTAGAGTATTTTTACAAGTCTAACCTGAGATAATGCATAAGTAGCACTATTTTCATCTCTGCTGGGTTTTTTGTATTTTATAGATATATTTCCAATGTTGAATGATCTACCTYCACCTCTCTACTGCCCTCTCTCCCTTTCTTCTTCCCCCTTACCTTGTTTTTCTCCTGTTCCACATCCAGTTTAGCTTTAAATTAAAGGAAGTTTCATCAATCAGCAAAATGACAATACCAATAAAAACAGGAAAAGGGGAATCAAGATAGAAGGCAACAGTAATTACATATCAGTGCATAAAAGTAGAGTATGTGGTAGATTTTAAAATTCTAAAAAAGAGAAACTGATGAGAAAATACCCCTTTCCAATTCTGTCTTGATCTTAATTAGAGTGTGTTTTATTTCCTTGTACTAAATTACATTTTGGTTTTGGGGTTCTAATGCCTTTGGAAAACAWGTCCTACTATGGTCATTTTAAAAAGACATTGATCAATTATGTAAAAGTTGTAAACAATTTGTAAACAACTGCTGTTGTTTGTAAACAAGTTGTAAACAACTGTTTTTTACAACAGTTGGAAATCATTTTTGCATGGATGGAATGATATAAACTGTATGTCATTATCTTTTTTTTTGCTGTTTTTGTGCTTTATTTTCATCTGAGAAATCTGTCAAAAAGAATCCTTCASGACTCCCTTTTACAGTGGGATGAGATGCTAGTATAGTGGAATGTGCTCCTGCCTATGGCATGAGATTGGAACTATTTGATCTTTAAGGTCCCTTCCAACTCAAATGATTCTAYGTTTCTATGTTCTATGATGATATTGTGGGATTTTTTGCATAAGTCATATAACTAATTAATTTTTTTTATCAACAGAATGACGATGACAGCTAAGGCATGACCAGATGGCTGYCTGAATGTAATCTTTTAACATGTTGGTCATAGTAGAACTGGTATAATTTAGACATCAACTAACCTAAGTTACCTGATGAGTACRGTATAAATGGCTAGCCTAAACATACTTAAGATACTTCAGATGTACAGCATGTAGCCCAATATTATAACTGAAAATACTTCTCCAAAACTTTTGTTTTAATCCAAAGGTCAAGCTAAGAGAAGGCTGTATTTCTTTCCTAAGAAAAGAATTCAAAAGAAGTGAGAAAAAAAAAATAAAATTAAAATACAGGAGAGGTTCTCATTGCTACCAGAGAGAGTGGTGTCAGACTACAGAAATGGGGAGCTTGTGACTGTGAAAAAGCCAAACTGCACTTGAACAAAACCATTAAATTACACAGTCTCTAAAGTATAGGAGGAGCAGCTATTGGAATAGAACATGGTATACGGGAGTAAAACCTGTTCTCTTCATGTACATACCACTGAATCCAAGATTGTTGGTACTCTTTGCAAAGATTTTGCTCTCTGGTTAGTATTTTTCATTCAAACTTGGTCATCGCAAGTTCCAGTGTTTGCCACCATAGGAAAGGCACTAGAGGGTGAATCTGAGAATGTTAAAAGGGGAGAACAGCAAAAAACCTACTCCAACAGCAATCAAAAAGAAAAGAGAGTTCTATTTTCTGTGTGTGCATAATGGTATAAAAACTAGYTCAAATTTAGTGTATGATCTTGTTAACATGTTCTTAAAGCATTCTTTATCATAGACTGAGACATCTCTTTTAGAGGCACTTGTAGAAAATTTGTTAAATCCGAAAGCTGCCAACAGAGACAAGGCTGCTGCAAGTCCATGCCTTCCAGGTGCCACTGTAAGACTGAGCCTGCATTGCAAATAACACATTCTCTGGCAGAGAACAAGGGCCAACATTGCCACAAGAAGTAGCCCTGGCTTTGAGGCCATTKCATCCCTGCAGAATGCCCAGGAGTCTCTCCCAGTGGCTGCCAGCAGGACAGGGATCCCTCAGCCATGCTGACACTGTGCTGGTCCCCAGCTCCAGCARCCAAACCACACCAAATAACTGGCACAAGACCCCTTGTGAGGTGTCTGCCCAGCAGCAAACAGTGACACATTCTGACAAGCTTCTCATGGGTATAGTTTGTCTTTACAATGTGGAACTTAAAAGCTGTTGTTGCAGTTACAAAGAGAATTTCCTATGTAGTGATAAAATACAAGCAAACAGGAAAAAAAAAAAAAAAATCCAGCAGTAAATCTCTTTTGGTACAAGATTTCGTATTTCTGTGCTGTGAGTCTTTAGGTGACCCGGTAGCTAGCAGCTTCAGAAGTAGAACAGCAGAAAAAGTCTTACCACAGGAAGCTAAGCTAATTCAGCATGTAGGGGTTATGAGGAACTGAGCAGAAGAATTAACTAAGCAAGGGACATGATGCACACTTCACGTAAAATTTCAGCACATCTTAACAGAATTCACTGATTGTTCTAATGTTGTTCATGACGGGTCCTGGGATCTTGTTATGACAAGAGAATGAAGGCTGAATTCGATTTAATTATTTGATTAATATTAATTATATCTGGCTGCCGTGAGTGCACAGACGTTTACAATGTATGCCAGAGCTCCTGCTGATACTGCCCATATGATGGCTGAACCTACTTTGCTTTTCTTTGTTGGCATTTTACAGATAAGTAGTTCTTTATGAAAGGAAGTTACTCAACTGAAAGGGAAAATGGAAGACTAAAGGAGAAATTGCYAAACTTTCTTCCTTTGCAGAAGGAAAAAAAAAATCTTCTGGAGAAATGTTATCTGTAGTCACAAGAACTAAGAAACTTGTAACTTGCTGACAATGAAATTCAATGTCTAAATAGCCAAAAATAATAAATTTTTGACCCTTTATTCACACAGGTCAATTAGGAGTAAGTGGAAATGGTCCCACTCAGTCTCCCTGATCCCTCTCCAGGATGCAGACTCCCTCTCTTACACATACAGAGTGTTCTGTTCCTGTGTTCAGAGGCTGGAGTTCAGCTCAGCTCTGAGTACCCCAGCCCTGCCTGACACCTTCATGGGTGTCCCCGAGCTCAGTGCTGCTCCTGYCCATGCTGATGTGCTGACTGCTCTCCCAGATGGATCTTGGAGCTCACTCAACAGCTCCCATTTCCTGGTGATGGTTGTGCCTTGGCAGGATGCGCTGCTGGAGCCATTCTGCTCTGCTCTGCTTCTCTTGGGGTGTCACTGCCCTGCCTGCCCCGGGCCCCCTCCCATCCTCGCACTTCTCCTTGTCTTTTATGGCTTTCTTAGATGAGTCCAGTCCCTTAACACTTAATATTATTTCCTATATTGGCTGTAGCTGGTGACAATATTTCTAAACAAAGTTATTTTTATTCTGAGAGAAAAAAGGTTTTCATTAAGTGTCAGAAGTAAGTAATAATCTAACACTCCTTTGCAGCTGGGCAACAGCTTTACATACGTACATGAAAAAATTTGCCTTGGTTTCGAATATTGTGATTAGGAAGAACCTAACAAATCTCATTAAAACAGAAGTCCCTCCTGCTCAGATGCTCTCTCTGGTAGTATAGGAGCACCAGTTYCTTAAGAAAGGATATCAGGATGATATAATGTGTTTCAACATTGTGCTGAAATGGAGATAATATGCAAACAAACTCATTCTGCAGATTACACTAGTTTTCATGAATTTGAAGGAACTGTCTGGAGCTCATTTATACTTCTGGTCTCTATAGCATCCTGTGATAGAGTTCTACGATTCATAAGCATGTGAAAAAGTACGTATTTTGCAAACTTTGRAGCTTCCTGTTTAATATTTCATTGAATACACTCTAATTCAACTACTGCAGAAAATTGCAAATTTTCAAAATCTATTCACTTGTGCTAGATTACTCTTTTTTTATGCACTGCTGTAGTAGCCTTCTTCTACTACTTTATCCCACTTCTTCAGTCTCCTTTGCTTGGAATCTATTCCATATCTCCCATCACACTTCCTTGACTATCTCAGAATCCTGTTATGAGATGCATTAGAATGCATCTATTACATGAACTAGAAATAACTTCAAGTGACATTTTCAGGTGGTTGCCTACAGTAATTCCAAGACTTCCTTTCTGATAATAGCTCATTTCGATTCCCCCATCTTGGACATGTGTTTCCCATACATTTTAGCACCACAGTTCAGTTTCTTTCAAGGTCTCCCATCATGYCATTGCTTTAGTCTCTTGATAATTGTGTCTCTAAATACTTTTTGTTTCCTAATATCAAAGTCAGAATTAATTTTTGGGGTGTACTATGGCTTGGGAAACTGCAATTTCTAAAAGAAGTGAACAGTTTTGAGTCAGGCTTGCARGTATATCACATTTTTCTGAAATAATTTAGCCTACTACAAAAGATTATATTGTTGACTAGTTTCAAACTTATGTTGAAATTTAACCATTAAATGTAAACCTGAAAAATCTTAACATTTGATGAAAATTGCTCTGCAGAAACAAGCAAGTT
This sequence comes from Malurus melanocephalus, assembly GCF_030028575.1. Lineage (NCBI taxonomy): Eukaryota > Metazoa > Chordata > Aves > Passeriformes > Maluridae > Malurus > Malurus melanocephalus. The sequence goes on from NW_026623279.1 coordinate 25,837, forward strand.
ACATTCCTTTGGCATATCTCAGTGAATTTAAATATCAGTGTGACAGGTGCTAGGAGTATCTTCAGCACCTGTAAGCATTTGTTATACCTTTGTAGCATTAAAATAATCCCATGATATTTTGTAATGGCAAAAAGATTTTTTTTAGTMATTTCTAAGAACAAATATAATAAATATAATTGCTGAATACCTTTATTGATTTTCTACAGCAACAATAATACAAGAGACTATGGTTATATGCAGGAGTGGTTTAAAATCAATGCTAACCTATCTAAGTTAAATCTCTTTTATCTTCAAAAGCTATGGACTAGAATTTAGTTTCTKCAAAGCAAATGAGATTAAAATGTCCTTAGAAAAATCCTGTGCTTACAGGRTGTGCTGATTATATTAGACCAAGAAATAGCTGATATTAGTCCTCGAAAAACGACAAAGCATTTTGCAATACCAAGAAAGCCCACCCAGCAAATGCCAGGTTAATTTAGATGTAAACATGAGAAATATGTGTTTTTAAGACACTATAATATAGTGGCATTTCATGTGAATTTCAGCTTTTTTTTAATATACTTATATCTGATAAATTCTACTTTATTGTTCTCACTTCTTTCCACTCTCTCAGGACAGTAGTGATGAAACATTTTGCTATTTTTTCCCTGTGAGATCATCAGCTCCAACCATTAAGCTAGTGCTGCCAAGCCTGCAACTAAACCATGTMCTAAAGTGCCACATGTAAGCSTTTTTTAACAACTTCAGGGCTTGTGAATTGACCAGTTCCCTGGGCAGCCAGTTCCAATGCTGGATTACTCTTTTGATAARAAAGTTTTTATTTCCCTGGCCCTACTTGAGGCCATTTTCTCYTGTCCAGTCCTYGYCACTAGGGAGAAGARCCCCATYCCCACCTCACTWGAGCTGGTTTTCARGTGTTGTAGASGTGATAAWGTTCYCCTGKAKCCTCTTTTTCTCCAGAAAAAGGAGCAAGCTTAGTTCTCTCMGCTGCTCTTTGTAAGAATTGTGCTCCAGACCCTTGCCCTGCTCCATTGCCTTCTCTGGACTCACTCCAGCASCTCAATATCCTTCYTGTACTGAAAGCCCAAAGTATTGAATGYAGGATTTCAGYYACAGCCTCACCAGYGCCARGTGCAGGGGGACAATAATTCATTTGCTCCGGCTGCCAGGGAACTGTTTTTGATACCATCCAGGACRCCTTTGGCTTTCTTGGCCACGTGTGCACACCTCTGTCTCGTGTTCAGCTCRCTCTCTGTGAGCAGCCCCAGCTCTTTTTCCAAAAGGCAGCTTTTCAAMCACTCTGCCCTCAGCCTGTAGTGMTGGATGGGGCTGCTGTGGCCAAAGTGCAGGACCCTGCACTTTACCTTGTTGAACCTCCTGCAATTGCCTTGGTCCATTGAYCCAAGTCCTCCACAGAGCCTTCCTACCCTGCAACAGATCAACATCCCCACCCAGTTAGGACTGACCTGCAAACCGACTTACTTCTGGCAATGCTCATATCTCCTTCTGTCATTTACTGGAGGAAAATGAAAGTAGTAATTTATAATCATTATGATACCACATTAGATTTGTTATTTCAACAGTGATGTCTTCTTTTCTTCCTGTATGAGTTCACACTTTAAAATTCCAGTTAAGCTAAAGTGCATCACAATGATTCTGTCTTCCTGATAGCCCTGATAGTGTTAGTTAATTTCATTTACATGGATCTTGTGGACAGCTATCAATTCAGACATTAATTGTGTTATATAAATTAATTTTTTTWWAAAAATCCCATACAATWATTTAAAAATAGATAATTCAAAGAAATTAATATATTTAAAAGCATKATGACTCTTACATGTTAGCAATGATAGCATAAGATATTAATAATCAGCAAAATATTGTAAAATATCTCAGGTGAGTTTATTCTGATTAACAAACTTGTTCATAGAATTATTCAAATTTGTTCATGCATTTTACCAGATTTTTTAATACAGTGGTAATACCTTTTTTGTTAAAGTATTTAAAATCATCTCACTAAACATTTCCAGCTTWTTAGTATTTGTATTTGCAAACTACTTACAGCATTTTTGTCCATTCCAATCCTCATAAGCAATAAGGTGCAATAATATTATTTTCTGTTCAAAATCATTATATTTGTGTGCACTGTGTGTGCAGAGGAGAAAAAGCAGGCAGAGAAATTCCATTACAGAAGCAATCCCTGAAAAGGGAAGACTGATGATTCCAACTATCCTTGCCTGTTAAGAATAATGTTAAAATGTGGAGTCTTTTGTTTTGAAAATGACTATATGAGTAAAATTGATTCTGGACATATTTCTCCGAGAAATTGCTAATTAGTACTCTCACTGTGCATAACTGAAAGAACTGTTGAATTTGTGCAATGCTTTACTAACCTCAAAGAAACTTAGAATMTTTCATGTTTTGAGAAAGGTTAAGCAGAGAAGCAATTTTAACTTCATATTCTAATAACACATCATTACCTTAACCAAGCATGTTAGATTTGCCTAAATTCTTGATGCACTTTCAGAAAATGGTGTTACCTCTTGTAAGTCTCAGAATATCAGGTAATCCTGATTATTAAAGTGGAGGGAATTTTAACAAGTGAACAGATAGCAACTTCAGACCTTTTTTTATGAAATCAATTTATGACTGTCATCTCATTTGCAACTTAGGTGCCAGAAGTGATGTGCTTTGCTCTGTAGTTTTCTCAACCTTGCTACTCACAAGATGATACTCTTATAGTATAAGCTGTTTTAATGTATAATTCAAGAAAGTAAGTGGTTGGCAAGAGTTCTTATCCTGGATTTTTAGTGTCTTCTTTCCTATACTTACACTCTTAGTGACAGTTCCGTACCTACTTGCTTTGAGTTCTGAAGTCATGAGGTTAAAGTCTTAAGTTGACATTTCCAAAGTCAGATGTTCTAGGATTACATTTTAAACTTTTTCTTCAAAATGATGCTTTTTACCTCCCGAGCCAAGACTGAGAGCACAAATTWGGCTTAGAGAAGTTCCTGAAAGTTTCTCTAAATAATAAAACCCTCTACCTTAGACTTTTGCAGGATGAAGTACACATTCTTTGTYATGAAAGCACCAACACCTTTTTGCTTTTTCATCTGTACAGTTTTGAAAGAGCTGGTGGATTCAGAATCATGGCTGTATTGGGGATTATCTGCACTGTTTTCCTTCATTCCCTTTAGAAATTATCACCTGAATATTTTATGTCACATGTTTTCTATGTGCAGCATTGGCTCACTCAAAACTCATGAACCTTTTCCACTATTACTTACAAAGAAATTAACTATTTTCATCCTTTCATGGATGAAATCACAGGATTTAAAATTCAAGTAGGTCTGACAGAATATCTTGGGTTAGAAGAGTCCCACAAGAATCAACGAGTCCAACTCCTTGCCCTGCACAGCACCATCCCCAAGAGTCACACCATATGCCCAAGGGCATTGTCCAAACGCTTTTTGAACTCTGTCAGGCTTGATGCTGTGACCACCTCCCTGAGGAGCCTGTTCCATGCCCAACCAGCAACTGGGTGAAGAACATTTCCCTAATACCCAGCCTGAACCTTCCCTGACTCATCTTCAGGCCATTCTCTTGGGTCCTGTCACTGGTCACCACAGAGAAGAGATCAGTGCCTGCCCCTCTTCCCCTCAGGAGGAAACTGGAGACTGCAATGAGGTTTCTCCTCCATTTCCTCCAGGCTGAACATGCTGAGTAAATTCAGCCCCTCCTCATGGCTTTCCCTCAAGGCCCTTCATGATTTTCATTTCACTCCTTTAGACATTCTGTAATAGCTTTGTATCTTTCTTACACTGTGGTGCCCCAAACTGCACACAATATTCAAGGTGAGGCTGCCCCAGCCCAGAGCAGAGTGGGACAATCCCCTCCCCTGCCCGGCTGGCAATGCTGTGCCTGATGCCCCCAGGACAGGGTTGGCCCCCTGACTGCCAGGGCACTGCTGACTTAGACTGAGCTTTCCATCCACCAGGACCCCCAGGTCCCTTTCCTGGCACTGCTTTCCATCATCTCATTCCCCAGTCTGTCCCTACACCCAGGATTTCCCCATCCCAGGTGCAGAGTCCAGCACTTTCCCTTGTAGAATTTCATATGACTGGTGATTGCTCAGTCCTCTGATTTGTTGAGGTGTCTCTGCAGGGCCTCCCTGACTTTGAGGGAATCAACAGCTCCTCCCAGCTTTGTATCACCTGTRAACTTGCTCAGTATCCCTTCCAGTCCTGACTCCAAGTCATTTATGAAGATGTGGAAGAGCACAGGGTCGAGGATGGAGCTCTGAGGAGCCCCACCAGTGACAGGTCCCCASTCTGATGTCACYCCATTCCCTGTAACRCTTTGTGCCTGATCCATATGCCAGTTGCTCACCCATCCTATGATGTGTTTATCCAGATGTGTGCTGGACATTTTTTCCAAAAGGATCCWATGAGAGACAGTAATGATTGATTTAGAATTGACTTCTCAATAGTGTGAACATTCATCTAAACAAATTGCAGCTATGAAATATGGTTTGAATTTTGTAAAATTTAGAAAATTTAAGATGCAAGACTACAAAATTCTCATTGTCTCACTATCATAAGTCTRGTGCAAGTCTTGACATTATCTTGTTCACTATACTCTAGTGAGCTGAGAGAAAAACATGAGAGAAACATGAGAGGAAAATATAACCATTTTCTAGTATGTGTCATCAGACAAAATTTTTGAAGAAAGAATTTCACTTGTAATGAAATATTTATGCCTTCTTGTTCTGTAAACAAGTAATTTTTCTTTTATATGGGCAAATTAATTRAGATTTCAGTGGGATGTTTCTTATGTGGATCTGTATGTACAGATTAGTAATAAGTACAAAATAATCAGTATTTTCWTCTGTTATCAATATGTAAAGAGAAAGGGAATTCTGATCATACTCAGGTTGCAATGCATAGTGGTTATATGATTAGGCTGGGTAATCTAGATAGAATACATCTGGAGTCCATATTTTAGAAAAAGAAAAGAAATTTCAGACATTGTACAGAAAAAAATATCAACATGAGAATGAGAGATGGGAARAATTGTAGACATTAAAAGGTTAAAYCGCAAAAACCAAGCAAGATGCTAATATTCTTCAGTTGTGGTGAAATGAAGTCCTAATTATACTAGGGTAAGAAAAACAKTCCAAGAAATTACAGAATCACCAATTGATTAATGAGAGAAAATACTTGGCAATCTTAAAAATGTCTTGGAAATACCTAAGGAGCTTTTTTAATTCTTTCATTAACAGATTCCACCCACATGTCTTTGCTTTCTGCCTTCTCATCCATCCACTCATCATCTGGTCTTGTTGAAAGTCAGAAACAAGTTTCTTATAGGAACTGATGCTTTGAAAGTTTAGGTTTTTATTACTAAGTAACCTTATTCTTTTCTATGCCAATTGCACTCTACCAGAACAGGCACCTACAGAATTAGGGGTCCGTGGCAACTCAGTGTAGAGACACCTCTCACTGATGGATTTGTACCTATCTTTTAAAAGAACTTAAGAATCTTCTTCTGTTTCCAAACAAAACACACACAAAAAAAMCCCCACTTTTWAAAAAATTGCTGAACTTCTGTGAACAGAAATACCTTTCTGCTCATAACAAAAACTGGTTTTGWTTTTTGTAATGATCAGCCTCCAGAAACATTGTTTTCAAACGCAAATTTGAAATATTTGACAAGGTTAAATAAACTCTGAAATTAGAGTAAAATCAAGTATCAGGGATTGATCTCAAGTCAATAGAAGGCTTTTATGGATGAAACTGCTTCTAGTGACAAACCACATGATTTAAATAGCAAWATTAATTAATTGAAGTTTTGTTACAAAAATATTAATAAAATGAAACAGTGCTGTTAATAAAATGAAACTTCACATTTTGTTCTTAGATGACACTGAAAATGWCTGCTCAACACCAGGAAAGGCTAAATTATCTGAAGTGGCTGCCAAAAGCCTAACACCAAAAGCCTGTTACTCTAAAAGTAAAACCAAACAAATATTCTGTTGTCCATATTCATAGCTCTATGGCATGCAGGCAGTTATTGTCTCATTTCCAGCTAACCTGACTTTATCTTTGCTAAATTCTAAAAATTTACTGGTATTTTGATTTAAAAAAGACAGTTTAAAAAAAAAACCTCCTTTTTTCTTGTTCTGATCTGGTTAATTGGAACAGAATCAGAGCACAGAGTATAGGTGAAGCATACCAGTCAGAATCCCCTGCAAAATTGAGACATTCAACTTCAAAATTGCCATACTTTAATTTACTTACTGATCTTTCTGTCATATTTACACAAAGATAACAAAAAAATATTTTTTTTATGCAAACAAATTACGAAAACATTGGGAATCAGGGAATCAAATTTCTGTAGTTTTCCATCTGTTTCAAATCAATATCTTTTTGCTGCAAGGCAAAATGTAKGTTGCATAAGTGTTTTTTGGAAACACTGGGAAAACATTAGTATAACATAATAACTCTATACTCACAATATATAATACAAGAATAACACAAATTATACAGATATAAAAGAAGTGAAGTGCAAAAATTTTAAGATCAGTGTGTATTGTACAATGGCTGTGAAAAAACTGTCAAGAATTCAAGTCACTGTTCTTTCACTATGTTTTGTACCAAGAATATCAGTTAATTTTTAAAATAATCATAATCATTTTTCACATGTATATGTTAATAATAAAAAGAGGTGACTTGAATACGTTAAGGAAAGCTCRGCCTGTGTGTTTGGTCTGTCATTTCAAGCATTCTTGGCTGTTATAAAGYATGCTGACAAGCTATAATTTAGTAAAACAGGACACGCCATTCTTTGTATAAAGAGAAGAAGGTAAAAAAARRAAAAAAAAAAACAAAAACAAAACGATGGAGACTTAATTCMTGTAAGAGTTACAAGAAGCATATGGCTGCCATAAACATTGTGCCAGTCCTCCCAGTGAAAGACCTGGAGCGTATTTCCACAAGAACATCTGTGAGAATTTGGGGGAAGAGGGTTATAATACTACTTTATAAAATAAAGTTTTTAGAAAAGAAGGTGAACGAGTYAATTTGTTCTTCTAATACAAGAAATTATTTTTATTGTTTGAATTGGTTTGCATAATTTGGTGCAAAGTAATCTGATGATTCAGACTAACTTTGAATTAGGGTGTAATACAGTGTTATTTTCTTGGGGTTTCATATTTTACTTTCCTTTGAAAATGGAGGCAAGAAGCAACTCAAGAAGGGATAGTTATTTTTACTTGTTCTCTATTGCACTTACTTTATTTAAAAGTTGGTTGCTGATATTGCAGTGTCCTGAAAAACCTCTTTCATTCTCTTATGTTTGACTCTCTTTTTCAATTTTACCTGGACTGACTTATGTATTGAATTTATTTTCCTATCTTGAATAGGATTTTTTCACTTAGTTGTTTTCTTTTTCTAGTTGTGATTCACAAGAGATCCTGTTTCAGTTTTACATCWCAGCATAAGTTTGTCCTTTTCATTGATACTGCATTTTATGTTTGTAATTTCAAAACCACTTAATAAAATCTTAACTCAAAGTCTAAAYTTTAAAAACTGATGACTCATTTCAGTGAAAAAAGGGAAAGATGTGCAAAACACAGTTTTTCCGAGTGTGGAAACATACAAGAAATGGAGTGGGAGATATTCACAATGGCAGCAAATGAGAGAAATAGCATCAAAAAAAGATTTGAGGTGGTGCACTCCAAACAGTAATAGAGCCTGACAATATGTTATAAATCAAAGTTTTATTGAGGCACTAGGAGACATAAGCAGCAATATGCCCATATGGCAACTCGCTCAGTGCCTGAGAGCTGCGGGTTATAGGTGACACCATAGCTCCAGTGGATGCCAGGGACACTTGGTGTGTGGGTTATCTGGTCACAACAACCAATAAAGCAGCAACAGCACCAAAGAGGCACAGATCATGAATGTTTGGGGTGAAAAAGGTAGATGGAAAAGAGATTTTGGCATTTCTTGATTGATATGATTGCTCCTATATGTATCCTTCTGAAGTCTTTGGATTTTTTATTTTCTTGGGGGAAAGCCATGTGTCATCAGCTCAGCATTAGGGATGACATTTGGTTTTAGACATGAGTCATATCAGTGTCAACAACTGTGAGATCTCTTTGGGAAACATTGCAAATCAAAATATTAGGATTCATTAGTTTTGCACATCAAACAGTTGCTCTCAGAGTCAATGCAGAATAAGGAAGGCAAGGAAAATTAAAAAAAAAAAACAAAACCAAAACTGTAAAATTGTGTATTGCCTGCATGAAAATGTTATCTGAGACCAAAACTTGTCATAATGACTGTTAATGAGATCSTCTACTGAGAGAGAGTAAAAAAGGAGGCTGAGATGAGACTCTAATAATAATTATAAAGGGATTCAAATAGAACATGTTTAAACTGCAAGGAATGATCAACGAATTAAGTATTATACAAGACAAGAAAGATCAGCAAAGGTGAGTCCCAAATGATAGCACAGACTATCTAACAAGATCTGATAATTAATAATGACAACTGTGGCAGAAATTTCTACTGTTAATAAATAAATCTTATCAGAGAYTTAGTTAAGAGGTTGTTTGCAGGGCAATGTCTCTGTGTTCCTGAGACGTGGTATTAATCAAAAGYTAAATATGGCAGATGCATTAAACTTTTAGTTATTATTAAATTACGCAATGGGTCGGCAATTATAAAACAGGTGTAAGTAGAATTTCATTAAATTTGTTAATTCAGTGTTATGTAATTGTACGTTCATTATTGCATTCTCACTGGAATGTGAGGTCAGCAATGATATTYCTTAGACCTGCTTTCTGAAAGAARGTCAAAAAATAAAAACAAAATAAAATTTTAAAATCCTGATTTGCCTTTGTTTTGATTCTTTTTTTCAAGATTTCATCTTTGAATAATATAAAATATTTACCACTCTTCTAATACTTCCCTTATTTGATTCATGTTACATATTTTATTCGCAATAGATTTTAAAATTTAAGAATAAATCAACTTTTATCTGCCTTGCTATACTGAGAAACTATTATTAAATAGCCTTTATTATCTCTTCTGTATTTGAAGACAGTTTTTTGGACCAAGATGACAAAAATGCTGTTTTCTTTACCATTCTTCCAGACRTTAAACTTTCTCTGCTAAGCTGTTCTCTGCTAAGGATCTACATGTACTTTCAGAGATTGCTAGAAAGGGGAATAACCATTGTTAATCTGTATTTTAGCATAGGCACGAGAGTATGCAGCAGCTGATACTCATGATAAGAACATATATTGAATTAATAATTTTCGTTCACTTGGAAATAAATGGAAGATGAGATGAACTCTCCACAGAGTAGGGGAAATATTCCTGGCTTTTTCAAATCAGGATACTTATGCATTTTATTTTAGGACTTTTTATATTTTTTTTTTTCACAGTAATGTATTTTGCCATAAACCTCACACTCATTAAAGATTACTTATATACTTCCTTAGAAGCCAGCTCTGCTTCCCTGACTGGCTGGGTTATTTTTTCCTGGTGGTGAAGTTGTTATGCTATTTCACTGCCTGTTCTGGTGTTGGTCTTGCACTTGCTCTATTTGTTCTTGCACTGACTGGTGCTTTGAACASCATTAGTCACACATTGCCATTGATTATCTTAATTTCTGTCTCCACAGTGCTATACCTGGCTCAGTAACACATTCCTAGAAACCATTCATTACTGAGAATGGAGTTTTTCTCTTCTGAGCCCATGTAGCAGTTATTGCTTGTGTCTTTTAAAACATCACTGACACCTGAATATGTGAAACCATTGTATGAAGATTCCATTTCCAGGTGGCTTGGACTGGATTTTGCTTGATAACAGATGACAAAAATAGGTGGGTGGACTTGTGATTTGTTTTGATTACACAAATTCTGGCCCTACAGTTGAAATCTTGATTTCTTTAGATTCAAAGAAAAGATCTTACAGTTTTAATAGGGAGATCTTTTCCATATATATTYAGTATGGAAGACATCTGACTGGCACACTCTGCATTAGCTTCCTTCAGCCTTATCAAATGCCTTTAACTGTGGTACTTCCTCTGCCTACCACACCTTAGAGAGGCATATCCTCACAGCTGTTGAATGTCTTCAGCTTCRAATTCTACTGAAGCTGAAGGGACTTACAAACACTCAGCATAGGATTAAGTCTTCAAAGATTAAAAGAAAAAGAGAAAAATAAATCTTTGAAGGCATTGAAAATGTTGACAGAATATAGAGTGAACTATTTTTGATTTGTACTYACTTCAGGCCTAAATTTGTCATAACCTTCTTGAATTTGTGTAATTTCCTTTTTTTTKTTRTTGATGAATAACARTGCAGCAATGAGTATGTATCAGAAAAAGCAAATGTCTAATTTTTCCCCTTACCGTCTGCCTTGCAGTTAAAGAGGATCTTGAGCTACCTTTTTACAAAATTTGACACTGACAAACTGGAAGAAGTCCAAAAGACTTTTCAACTCATCAAGTGTAATGGCCAAGAAAAGAAATTTATTTAGGTACTCACACTTCTTTACAGCCACAGTGGCAGTAGACTGAACTACAGTCCTTCTGTGGAGTTAGGAATTAGGTTTCAATTTGAAATCAATAATGTGTCATRTGAGGTCACTGTTTAGTAATCCCTAGACAGACTTTCTGATAGATCTGAGTACAAGGGAGCTTCATAGACTTTATCTGGTGATAATGAATTGACTTAGAACTGAAGAACTGACTAGGTGTTGTGAACTACAGCATTTAGAAAACTGTCTTTAGTGGATATTGCTGTGCCCTCTGAGAGGCTTTCAYCACACCTGCATGGTCTCCATATAGTGTTTGTGTTCATTTGATTTGCTACTTTAACAACAGCGATCTGGTTTTAATAGAAWAAATAAGAGTAAACAAAATAAAGAAAACAGGTAAAATATAGCTAGAATTCCTGCCCATTACACTATCAGAAATTATTTGAACATTCATGTCCTATAATTAAGCTGTATCTAAATTTGAAATTAATAATTTTAATGGGATTTTGTTCTTATAGTCATTCTGAAACTTTCCTCATATTACTGTACAACAACCTGAAAAGTAAGCACAATATTTTCTTCAAGTATCTGAATATACTATATAGTTTAATAATTTTATTATCTAGAATGTCTCAAAAAATGCTGGCCCATTCTCCTTTTTAACATTATCATCTACTTCTCCTTGTCCTTTGACAGAGTTTAATACTCTCTGACTAGGTTTAATCCTCCCTTTGACGATGAATTCAACTGGAGATTCAGCCTGTTTACTRGAGCTACACAGGAAGAGCAGCAGAGGTAAAAAGTAGCACTACATTAACATACAGTAAGGCAAGCAAGCTCAGTGGCAAGCACAGAAGCCTAGAAATTCATAGTGAAACAGCAATAACAGCTAGGAATTTGATTTAGGACTTTCCAATCAAATCTGTCATTATCTCGAGCATTTTGAGCCCCGTGACGGGTGTCAAAAAGGACTGTCATGGTTTAATCCCAGCCAGCAATCAAGCACCATGCAGCTGTTCATTCACTCTTCCACAGCAAGATACAGGAGAAAATTTGAGAAGTAAAAGAGAAACCTTATGTGTAGAGATAAAGACAGGTTAAGAGGCAAAGCAAAAATTCCAAGTGCAAGCAAAGCAAAATATGGAATTTGTTCACCGCTTCCCATGGGCAGGCAGACGTTTAGTCTTCTCTCCAGGAAWGCAGGRCTCCATCATGCTCTGTGATGGCTTGGGGGCACAAACACCATCACTCCAAACTTCCTCCCCCAGCACTTTATTGCTCATCATCATGTTGTAGGGCATGCAATTTCCCTGTGGTCAKTTTGGATCAGCTGTTCTGCTGGTGCCCCCTCCCAGCTCCTTGTGCACCCCCATCCTCCTCTCTGCTGGGGTGGGGTTGTCATGGTTTTACTTGGTTTGATTTTTGSTGGTGGGGGGATGGGATCAAGAGACCAAAAAAGATGGTTCCTGTGAGGAAGTTCTGGGGGCTGTCTTCTTCTTCCCCAGCAAAAGGAGCCCTACCCCCTGTGTTTCAGAGCCAATCCATCATGGCTCTGAGGGWGATGGACAGGCTGATCATCAGGCCTGGGCCAATTGCACAGGTTGGTTACACCTCTGTGATGACGTATTATCTGGTATTTAAGAAGAATTCAAAACAAGATAGGGGCGGCTGCCATTTTGTAGCTTTAGATTGTTAGTATGTAGTTTTAGTATCATGCACTGGAGAAAAACAGAGCAGGAGGGTGAGGAGATGTAAGAAGAAAAATGGAGACGTACAGATCACTGTAAGGAGAAGATGGGATTGGCTTGCCRTGCTTTTTGCTGTGGTTCTCGAGCATGGAGAGAATAAGTTGTTCTCAAAAAGACTATTTCGTCATTGAGAGAGAGAGACCTGAATAGAAAAAGGAGAGYGACCTTGCTCTGAGGAAAAAAAAAACCTGGCCTTTGAGGACTGGACTAAACAGCCAAAAAAAGGAGGAAGAGGCTTGGCCCCCCCACRACATCTGAAGTAAGTGGATGCTTAGAAGAAGCTGTGCTCTGCCAGGGGTTTGTGATAGTTGGTCTCACGCCGCTGAAACAACGCAGTTTGGCCTTGAAGGACATTCTTTCTTTTCTYCTACGAGGTAAAGGAATACTCCCTTCRCTATTAGCAGTTACGCACTGACTGTTTTTGGGAAAAAAACTTCCACAGCTTGGAGCTGTAAGAACGCTTCTCCTATGATGCTGGACAACAACTGTAATGAGTGGTTTGATCTGTGTTAGACTATCATTTTCCTGCCCCCSTTTGTGTGTGGGAAAACATGGGGGAGGGAAGAGGGAGGATCTGGGAAAGAGACGGTCCTGGAAAGGATAAAAGTTGTCTTAAAATGTCTGTTTTTTTCTTCTCCTTGTAAACTTGTCCCCATCTTTGTTTTTTTTTTCTACCCGGTGCCRTAGTATTCTTAGTARTTTGTAGTAATAAATCTATTTTGCAACTTAAGTTATTCAGCCTGTCTGACTATTCTCTGKAGCACATACGTATCTTTCTCYCAATTATKTTATGTTATCTGGAAACCATAAATTTTCRTGTTAATTGGGCTTTCGCTCTCCCTTCTTCCTCTCCGGTGGGGGGAGGGGAGGGAATATMGTGGGTGCAGTGCTTTTGGTTTTCAGCACAGTCTAAATCACGACATTTTCTGSTGCGTTGGCCAGGAAATTGGAAAAAAAAAAATCAGGTTTTTAAGCCCACGACAGGGGTGAGGAGCAGAAAAGCCTTGATTGTGTCACTGCTGCTCAGTAGTAAMAAAAACATCCCTGTGCTTACAGACTGCTTTCAGAGCAAATGCAAAACACAGTCCCACCCTAGATACCMTGAAGAAAATTAGCGCTAGTCCAGACTAAACCAGCACACACATGCTTTCCCGTTTTCACATTTTCTAATCCTTATCAATAATTTCCAATTATGCAACCTCTAGAAATCCTAATGTCATATTTTGCAAATACTAAAAAGAATTAAGATGTAGAAGAAGCAGTCATGTCTCATATGAGAACAAATTTTATCACATAAAATTGACTGAAGTTTAATCCATACTACTGTTAATAATTGAAATACATGTATGTTTATAAAAATAAGATTCTATAACTGAACTGTTTAAAACTGCTTCTTAAATCATCAGTAGATATTCATAAGAAAATGACAGCTACTCTCTAAATCTATGACTTTATCAGCTGCAGGTGAAACAGAAAAATTATGATAATAAAAAATTAATTAATTTACATAACTGTATACCACACAACAAGTAATTAGRAACATATTCAATATTTCTATCAACTATTTATTATCAAATAATCTATTCTTAATTTTAATTATTCCCATAAAAAGTTTCAGATGAAGCTGAGAAGGCAGCTATAATTTTCAGTCACAATTCCTGTGATCTTTGAGAGAAACAGCACCTTTTCTATAGATTTCAAAGGAAGTTGCTTTATGTCACCAATTTATTTGAGTCTTATGGGCTATGGGTGTAAATTAAATGTTTGAAGGTAGGCAGACAATTAATGAAAGAATTTTTTAAAGTGACTAAATTCTTAAAATTATTTGTAGGAATAACAATTAAGTTTTGCTTAATGTTGCAAAAATTAAGGCAACTAATATTTTCACTCTGTAAAGCACTACTAATAAATCATTTGGCCTAGGTCAAAGGTCTTTCCATACGTAGTATCAAGTGTGTCTGCTTAGCACATTGCTAGCATAAACCTCAACAAAAATGAGAAYAAACTGCTTAGCTATAGCTTCTCACGTGGAAGTCAACACATCTCTCTACGTGTACTTTCAGTAAATCATTGTTCTTTCCTAATTCTCATCAGCTTTAGATTTTTTTTCTAAGTTTTTGTTTGTTTATTTGTTTTTTACATTTACTAGGTTCCAGGGCTTTTTTGGTGTTCATTCTGTTAATGCAGCAGTATGTACATAATTCCTTTTCTTGGCATTTAATACCAGTAAGGTCAGAAAAGCTTAAAACAGATTTTCAGCAGGAATTTGTCTTACCAACATTACTCCTTTTTATCTCCTGATCTTATGAAGTGTATTGTGTTGAGGTGTATGTTGGTTAATGATACATTACATATTACCTTGCTTAACTTTTCTATTAGCTCACTCTTTCTCCAGATCTAATAAAAACTTATGCATATCCAAAGATATTTCATCTGAATGAGTCAATCTGATTACTGCTAAAATTTCTTATTGATCTGATGCCTCTAATTACTAAAGTGCTAGTAAGTGTTATATATAGAYTGCAGTGCAACGGTAGTACTGGACATTGTATAAAAAAAGGTAAGAGGTTTAGAAAAAGGTTAGAGGTTTASAAAATGAATAAAATCCTGATAAGATGTAAACTGAATGCTAATAATACCTAATATACTTATTCCTTCACATGACATTCTGTATAATTACAATGGGTGATTTTAACATTGCTACAGCACTAATTGGCTGAAGGCATTGCATAAACTTTGCATAGCTTTAGCTCATGGAAAGTATAAAGCTGAGAATCTAGTCCTTAAACCAAAACTAGAATGAAGGCTTTCAGAAGGACTAATTCTCTTTAATTCTATGTCCAAATAATCAGCTATATCATCTTAACTTSAAAAAAAATATATACATATGCTGGYAGTTCTGCTGGGTCAACATGGCACTCACAATCTAAATATTAAATTTATGTGAGTTTTTCTGAGTTTGTAAATAATATTATTTTTATGCTTCTGTTCTAATAAAACATCAAAAATATTTATATGTGCATTTTGAAAAGTTCCTGCTTAAGCAGCCAAAGTTTTCAAGTGCTTTGTCAATAAAAAATACTGTTAAAGGTAATAGCCAAAGTATTTGTTCTTTTAAAAGAAACAATGCAAAAATTCTGGTGTCTTTATTCTCTTCTGGAGATTATTACATTAAAATTACAAAGGTATTAATGTTAGTAGATGCTTTTGAAGAGCAGTAGAATCAGGCAACTGATTCAATTACCACAGATTGTCCAATATCACTGCATCTATGTATTTGCATACAGATCTATACATTTACTAACTTTTGAGTTGTTAACCTGTTTTCCATTTACATTATAGAGTACATGATAGACTGAAAACTATAATCAGAATTTCCATCATCAGAAAGAAAACTGCAAAAGTAAACGTTTACAAATCCCTTGCATGTACTTGTTTTCCCAATGAAGCTCAATTTAWTTTTTTTTCGTAAAATGTCATAAACGGTATGCTCGATTTTGATAGGCATACAGTATATTTCAGGGAACTTTAAATAATATTTGTCATGCAAATTATCTACTCAAAAAGGTTGGACAGCACATTTAATAGTGGTAAATGATTTTTAACAATTATCAGGCAAGAGCTAAAAACCTGGAAATATAACTCCAGTTTGAAACAAAATTGAAGTCAATAATGTATAAAAAGAATAGATTTTTCAGTTTGCTTAATGGAGAACACATATACAGTATTGTTATATTTAACTTTGGGAGTTGTTTTATCATAACACTGCAAAATTATTTCATTCATCTTACTAATAGCAGTTTATGTATCAAAGCTCTCTTGTTTCTGAAAAATAACTGTTATTGCACAGAGAGGTGCTGGAGAAAGAGTGAAATGGCAAACTGAGCTGGCAGCACAGATGATCATGAACTCACCTTTATTGAGTACTGGAGACCTGCAGTCTATCACCAGTGTTTTCCCAGAAAGGCTATTCAAAGTTCAGATGGATAATACACCATATTAAATTGTTACAACTATATAAAAATGTTGACCACCACTCTAGTCTTTTCCAATAACTTTAATGTATGCTTCAGTAGATTCTTTTAATATAAAAATAAATAAAATTTAAAACTACAAATAAACTGTCATTATAAAAGTATAGTGCTTTTCAATATCTTYGGAACATTAATCTGTTTAAATTGTGAGCAATTAATTGAAAAATGCAGAATTAATTAATGATGATAACAGAATCGATAGAGAAGAAGTATGGACATGCCTAAAGCAAGAACCATAGCTTGGTTAAAAATTGGATTAATGAGGAAAGCAGCACTGAGCAGCATTGTACGACCTTTAGTGGGAAAGGTGTATCTTGCTCTGTGTGCTGTGTACTCATCAGGAAGCACATGTGTTATTCCACTGTCTGTGAGCTTTGAGGAAAGAGTGTGGAAAGATGATAGCACAGAGGTTGAGATCCTGAACCACATTTCTTCTGTAATCTTTTGCCTTGTTAGAAGAAAAGTTCTCAGTTTTATAAGGCCAGCATATATACCCAAGTTGAGGGGAAAAAATCATGTTACAATATATATCGGTAAAAAATAGGAAAGTTTAATGTTAAGTGTAGCAACTTCGTGAATGCRTTATCAACTTTTTCAAACTGATAACATTATGTAATTGAGAAAAAAAAATGTAATTATGCTCTATTTTAAACCTCAGCATTCAAAAATTTGTGTCAATACTGTATGTGGTAGCCATTTACAAATCAATCAATTTTATGTCACTCTGGGATACAAAAAATCTAATTTGCTGCCTTTTTAAGTTCTAAAATATGCAAGTTCCCCAATTACATTTWGCCTGAAGGTTCAAAATATTTGTAGAAAGCTTTGTATGTGCATTTGAACACACATACACACAATTCCAGAAGTTATACTTTGACTTTAAATGAGCCAAATTTTTTCATTCAGTATTTCTGCTATAAAAGTAAACTTTGCAGTGATAATGCACAGGTGTCTTGTGAAAAAAAAAGCCTTTCAAACATTTTTAATACATTTTTATGAACCTGTATTTCTGTTTTTGTTAGCTGAGATTTGTTTCATAAAATAATAGTTTTCAGTAGTTTTTAGTTATATGTTTCTTATTCATAGGAAGTACTATGAAAAAGGTAGGTGTCATTGTGTTTTATATGTAATTGAGTATATCTGTGATTAGATAATACAAATTTACCTAGATTAATGTGGATATTTTTGTTATTCAGTAGAACTACATATTTTTATTAAGTATTTGCTAGTGGTTCTAACATTTTCTTTATAACAAAATAGCTTAGAATAAATCAAACTGAGTAAAGCTTGTTGATGGAACTATTACGACAGTAATTTCTGATATGTGACCTATTTTGTAACTCTGGTGTAAAGTGTAGGTGATCTAATCAGAATTYAAAAAGTAGAATTATAACATACCTATCTTCTGCAGTCTGCTAGAATACTCAGACTGAATTGAGTGTATAGTGGAGAATCTAATAATGTTCAAGCAATATGGTACTATATGGTATAATTATAGAAGGTATGTACAATCATTTTAGTGCTCTTAGGGCTTCAGACTTTCAGTTTTCCATGTCAATGATCACTTTTTTTATTAATTGAAAAAGATCCGCCCCCCAAAAAAGCAACAACAAAAAACAAAAAACAAAGCAAACAAACAAACAAAAAAAAACCCAACCGAAAACCACTCAAAAAATCCCAAACCAAAATACACACACCCTTTATTCCTTTAAAAGCCAATAACATTTAAAAATTAATTTCCTTTTTTTTTTGTTTACTTATTGCTGCTTTCACAGAAAGAGAATAGCAATATTTGTCTAAACCAACATTTGAATAATAGGCTCTTGACACTTGCATGAGAGGTACTTGACTTGTATAACTGCTGGCAGACTATGAAGCAGAYTTAAACCTTGATCTTTTATATATTTAAGCACATACTTATTCCATTAATTTMATTTGTGCTACATCTGCAAGACAACACCATAAAATTTAATTGCTCTTCATCCAGCTTTAAGAACAGTAAATTTTCTTCTGTCCTCTGCATTCTTTAAGTCTATTRGGCCTATCCTCATGGCAAGTGATTCTTGCCACAATTTTTCATTGTAGCTGACATAGAATTGTCATTGTAGCTACATCAACGAATACTACCCAAAAATGTAAATAGCATGAATCTTTGTTTTCATGAGAATCATGRAATTGAGACACACTCCCTTTGAACAAAGATATAACCCAGTTATGTCCCCTCCTGTGTCAAGGATATTGCACTAAATGATCTTTAGAGGTCCCTTCCAACCCAAACCATTCGACAATTCTATCATAAATAATACAGGCACTTAGGAAAATGAAAGGTTATATTTTTCTTGTGGATAGTCAGAGAGGAAAAGCAGCAAAACTTCTGGATGCAGAATCCTCATGTAAAAACTTATCAGGATAATTAGTGACGCTGCTAACAAAATACCTGTCCTGGTTAGTAAGCACTTCTTRTTCTTCATTAACCAAATGACTTTTAGGTTATACAACTTATCTCTGACAGTGAAGCCACTTCCATGGGTAATTGCATAAATAAATGCATAATTAATGGCTGGTAATGGGTATGAATCTACACAGAAATAATACTATAGCAACATGGACAAGTTGCCTTGTTAGGCAGAATGTAGTTAGTATATTAAATATATGTTGTTTGGTCTTTGTTTTTGTTTTTGTTCTTAACTACATTGCATAAACTGTYCTTTCCTTTATATATTACAGAATTTATCATTACTAGGAGCTACAAGAATGTTTTGTAAAAACCTTAAAGYCCTTCTAAAGGCAAAAAGTTAAGGTATGATCACCACAAACAATAAACAAAACAAGAATGTGATTGAATTRCTGCAGAGTTGAAATCATGGCATAAAATAAATAGTGTCGTTTATAGCTTGATGAGTTTGTGTTTGGCTTTTGTTTGCTTGTTTGTTTTGCTTTTTCTCCTGAATGTTGCAACAATATTGACTGGGAAAAAAATTATTATACCATGAGCACAGTTAAGACTTTAYTTAATTTATTTCCTTTTATATTTCCCTCTGAATTTCATTTCCTCTCCCTACTGTTCACACTCTTTTTTAAGGAAGAGGTGCTGAAGAAGTAAAAGTGGGACAAAATCTTGAGTTCATTGAATTAAGGGAGTTTTGCAAGTGGCTTAATGAGATTTATGCAAGGTAAAATATGTGCCAAAATTTTACCTGTCATTATTTAAGATCTCTMTGTGTGATGCAGCTAACTGAAGACAGACATTTTTTTCAACTTATTTTATGCATCTAGTTATCCTCTACTCCAAAAGGCTCTTCTTCATTGGTCTGGCATATTAGCTGCTATCAGCCAGCTTTTTACTAGTAGAAAGAGTTTAATAAGAAATTCTGATAAATGGTCATCACAAGTTTCCATCTTTTATAAATATATAAACCAATCTATTCCTTAATGAAAACCTCAAGTTTACTGAGAGCTGGAATACCAAATGAGGTAAAATAAAACTGCTCATGTTCTGACACTGAAATAGTGTATATTAATGCAGAACATTAAATGAAATATTAACATTTTAGGGTGATGGGAAAYCTACCATTAAGTCAGAGAGGTTGAAGTGTCAGATTTAATTACATAGAAGGTCCAAACTGAAACAAACTTCAAGTGCAAGAATTAGGACTCATGATTTCTTCTTAATGGTTTAGCACTTCTAGCTATCAGCAGAAGAAAAAAATAATGTGGTCTGATCTCTGGTATAAAAATCAAAAAGAAAAAASGTCAACCATTTTGAGCATGTACTTACTTTAAGGTTAGAATTTTTGGTTGAATTAAAAGGAATCTCTCAAGGCACTCTTCATCTGAAACTGAATATTAAAAATTGTGTAAAACATCACATTATTAGAATGTTTGAATGCTTAATTGTTGTAATTTTTAATATCATGTCTGTTTTGAAGGTGAATTTGTCTCATTTCCATATCTTGAAAAAAATCCTCAGTCAAATAAAAGAGGCCACAAGTTGAGCTAAATAAAATTGACTGAGATCAAGTCAACATTTAACCTCTTCTTGAAAAATAGAGCTCAAACTGTTAAAGTTCTCACAAGCACTATGATCTTTTCAGAATTTGAATATTTATTGGCAGCTATTTCTGGACACTTTCCAAGATTTTTTCTAAGGTTT
>NW_026623279.1:46364-50790 GCF_030028575.1 Malurus melanocephalus
TTTTGGTTTTTTTTTTTAAGATTAATCAAAAGAATTGAGAGTCTTCAAGTAACTGAAACAGAGGAGAGAAAATTAGAAGTCCTAGGCATAATAAGTAAACATGACCAAAATATAGGTAGTTCTATCCATCTTTGCTTTCCAGAAATATAGCTAATATARGTAATTTTGTTTCATGGAAGTTACTGCTTAAATTAATTAATGTGATTTTTATCAAAAACCATAAAGCTGCGTCACCATGTACTAGCATTGCTTACAAGTAAAGTTAAATTTACCACAGATTGTGAATTACTAATCTTGAAATTCAACATAATCTTATTTCTAAGTAGGAGTCTTAATGAGAAAATAAAGCTTGGTAAAACTAGCTGTCAAGTTACAATACTAATTAAAGAATGTTTAATTCCTCCTGTGAACATTCTTGGAGTGTTTACAATAATTCCTATATCAAGGTGGGACATTAAAAAGGTACAAAAGAAAATAAATGGCTAATTTGACATTTGTACAGAGTGAAACCTGTTAATAGAAAAACTTGTTAAATAGACTAATTAGTAAGAATAAGGTAGGTAAATTAGCTCCAGATTTAGCAACCTTACTGTGTTAAAAGTACCAAACTAAATATWAGTAAAAACCATATGTCATGGACATTTGAAACCTAATACAAACAARGACTCTCAGGATTACAATGGGAGCTTTTCTTACATCGCTTCGCCTATGTGTTTCTCAGTGTAAATTTGTTTTTATATTTTTCCATGAKAAATTATTTAGGATTAGAGCTTGGCACAAGGTGTTTCTTGGACATCAAGTCAATCAATAGAGGAAATTAATTTTAGCCTAAGAGAATTTGACAAACATTTGAGAGACAAAGCTCTGTCTCTCACCTTGTTAGCAGGACGTTGCTGCTAATGTTTCTCAGGTGAAGCAAGCTGTTCTTTCTCATTATTCTTCTTATCTTTATATTATACACAAAGACATATTCAATCACATAAACTTTGAGAACATTCATGCATTTAAAAAATGGCTTTTGCATCATATAGTTTTGAAATGCTCTTGAAATAAATTACGCTTATTAAAATGGGGCTTGTTTATTACCTGACTTCTTAATTATAAATTTTAAACCCCCAATTACTTAAATTTCCTGGATTTTGTTTCACAATAAATTTTCTTATAGCATTATGGTAAGCCATGACAATTTATAATTTCAGAGGTTAGAAGGTATAACTTGATTTAACCATAGACACTTCTTTATCCCTTGTACTGTGGAAGAATTCAGGATAAACATTAATTATTTGTGGAACAATTAGTTTTAATTAGCACTTTTGTAGAATCTCATGTGGTTTCAGACATCACTACCCAACAAATGCAAACTATTTGAAAGAAGATATTCTGAAAGTTTAAAAAGCTTTTCTGGTATCAATAAGGGGGGAAAAAATTCTTTGTTTACAAAAAATAAACAAAACAAACTCCAAAACCAACCAAGCAACAAACAATCAAGCAAACAAAAAAAAAAGCATCCAAACACTCTTGTATTTAAATTTCCATTCTTACTTAATTATACCATTTTAATATGTGTGCATTTAGGTTCCAGGAAAACTAGTATTAATTATATTCTAATTAATGAGCTTTATAGGTGTTAGAGGCTTCTGTTATGGCTTTTCATTTATCTCTTTTTCAACCTCACAACTTCTAAAGACAAAAATAAAGCAGACGAAAAGGGCATAGAAATAAAGAGAAAGCAAAGTTCCAGATGTAATATGTCAGAGAGTTTTAACRTGAAGGACTTTCAAATGATTTTGAACCAGAGAGATTGGAGATTATGCTATCAATGGAAAAAGCTAACAGCTAAAAATTGGGAATATAATAGGATGACTCCAGGTGAGATAACTGCTAGAACAAGTGTACTCTGGCTGTAGTTTGATTAGACAAAGTAACAGCCTTCTTGGCTCAAGAACACCAAGGGTACCAAATAAAATCAGATAATTATAATCAGTGATCTTCACTAAAACTTCTGTGTTATTTTGTAGCTTGTCAAAGGACAGACCAGCTGTGTTAGTGTTTGTGGCCACCCCATGGAATGTCACTCATGACTTTTTGATGGTCCATGCTCCTTGCTCTGTCAAACTGCTCTGCTGTATCAGAGTCTTGCAGAGGGGAAATTGCATCGGGAGCAGCTGAGGGCACTTGGTCAGTTCAGCCTGGAGGAAACTGAGGGGAGACCTCWTTGCAGTTACAACTTCCTTGTACGCAGGCACTGATCTCTTCTTTGTGTGACCRGTGACAGAATCCAAGAGAATGGCCTGAAGTTGTGTCAGGGAAGGTTAAATCAGATAATAGAAAAAGGTTTTTCACCCAGAGGGTGGTTGGGCACTGGAACAGGCTCCCCAGGGCAGTGGTCACAGCACCAAACCTAACAGAGTTCAAGAAGGATTTGGACAATGCTTTCAGGCACATGGTGTGACTCTTGGGGATGGTGATGTGCAGGGCCAGGAACTGGACCRGATGATCCTTGTGGCTCTCTTTCAACTCAGGAAATTTTGTGTTTCTGTGAATTCCATTCATTCAAGAAGTTATTGATCTTGGGCAAGACAGGCTCCTTTGGACCTTGTACTTATATCTTGAAAAGCCTCTATGTTAGCATGAGTGAATGCAGTAAAATTCCATCTGTATGATAAGACTGTATGGGAAATGTGCTACTATACCTGGATACTGTTCCTGGATATGCTGAGTTGTTTCTGCTGAGCTGATTTTCACCTGTTTTCAGAATTGACTGGTGTCCAGGTATCACTAGCACACTTCAGCTATAAGGTCCGTGAAAGCTCCTGTGGTCAAACCTGACTGACTGAGGAAGTTGCTACAAAACAAAGAATTGTCCTCTTTGTCAATTCATTTAGGGTGAGCTGTTGTAGTTGTACAACAGGGAATTTTTTCCCAAAAAATCTGGGAATAAGTTGGACAATAACAGTCCGCTTGGGGCATATAAAAATACGTTGAGAAAGAAAATATAGATATCATGGTTTTCCCATCAAACAACTTAGATCACACAATAATTCTTGTAATCCCTCTACTCTTTTCTGGAGAAAGTTCATTAGCTTTGTCATTCAGAGGAACATTGGAAGCCATAAAATAATACCATAGAAGGTGGATAAAATATCTTCTTTTATAGGYGTTTTAGGTGGCAATTAACAAGACATTTCTTGTTATTTATTTGGGCCATGRGTATTAGTATTGTTGTAACTAGGCAATATATATACTGTGTTTTGATTAGATTGTTAAGAGTARGCTAACAGTAAATCTTTCACTCCACATATTTGCCCATGATAAGAATCTGTGTGTGGTACAGTAGAAATGTTCATTTTCTGGCCTATGACATAATGAAACATCTCATAAGAGATATACAGGAATAGCACTTTTTCTAGTCTGAAATAGTACAGTTCTGCAACATTTTCAATATGCTGCTCATTTCAGTTCTTATGAACCAAGTCACCCTGTGGAACTYGCAGTCAGTCAGCTGGCAGTGCAGCAGGTACATTTAGGAAATTCCATTAAAATGACTGACAAMAAAAATATTATATCTAAGCTAAGGGCAGACTGTTGACATATGAGCTTAATGAATTTTAAAGTTTATTCCTAGACATCTTATGCTAAACCCAAAATATCATCTATAAAATTCTCATGTCACTGTTGTGTCTGTGTAAGTAGAGGGCTGCTAAAAAGCAAACCAGATACAGCTGCTTTCTGTGAAAACTATTTACCTTGAAAGCAGGATGCAGGAGCAGCAGGGATCTTCAAACCAAATTCTAATTTTCCAGGAATTACTACCAGCTAGCAACAGGAAATGCAAGCAGCTACCTAAAAGCCTACTGGAATACAGTGTGTCATCTGCAAGGTCCTTGCCTACATCAAGTGTTTGATATATGATCATGCTAAGCCAGCAGTGGTTCTGGTAAACTGGGCATGTAACTGTACTTTGAATGACTTTCATGAATCAGCATGTGTAGACAGGATCTCCAAGCAGAAATATTGTCATAGTGGTTTCACCAGATGATGTGGTTGCACAGAGATAAATCCTAGCAATTTGACAAATTCATGACTTTATTCTGTATTCTGTAAGCTAAAGACATACAGGCACCGAGGAATTGAGAAAATAACTTAGAACTTTAAGATAAAAACAAAGCGTGAAGGTAAAAACTGTGTCTCAATAAACAGAAGGAAACAAACTCTCTATGAGTGTGTAAGACTGATTTGCATTGAAAGAAGCWATTAACAGAAGGGCTCTTAACTAGTGGGTGTGCTGGGGATAAAGAGACCATACTTACATAGACAGAAGCAGGAGATGGCAAAAGTCTCAGAGAGAAGAAAGATGTCTCAAGATTGCAAAGGAAAGTCTGTGTCCAGTGCAGATACCATCAGAAAAAAAAAAAAAAAAAAAAAA
>NW_026623279.1:50860-69851 GCF_030028575.1 Malurus melanocephalus
CTCGAGCAAACAACAGCTGATTAACTGTAGGTGAGTGCAAAGTTAACCAGAATGCTGTCTGTGAAAGAAAGGCATTGGGACAGTCATTTGCTGAGAAATTAAATTATGTAGAAATGATAAAAAAACCCCAAAATACATGAATCAGTCTCCTCAGGTCTTCACTTAAAGGAAATAGCAGGAAAATTTGTATTTGTAGTAATGAACCACTCAGCATATGAGCTGATATCAAAATGCTATTCTATTTTTATTTCATTTCACCTCTTGCTGTATCAGAGATTCACAGAATGGTTGAACATGGGGAGGCACTGGAACAGATTGCCCAGAGAAGCTCTGTCTGCCCCATCCATGGAAGTGTTCAAACTTGGATGGGGCTTTGAGCAATCTGGTCTAGTGGAAAGTGCTCTGGTTCATGGCAGGAGTTTGGAACTAAATGATCTTTAATCTCCTTTTCAACCCAAACCATTTTATGATTCTGTGAAACTCTTTCCCTCAGAATACTTCACATTATAAGAATGGAGAGCATTCCTTGCTTAACTTCAGGTTCAACATTTTAATGAGCTGTTATTCCTTGCTATTATGCATGCAGGCAGTATTCAAAATAGTTCTGTGCAAAAGCTGTGCTCCAATTTTGGTTATAAATGTACATATTGATTTATACTTAATGAAATACTAAATATAGAAAATACTATGAGAAAAGTAAATTATTCAGAGTAAATTTGACAAACTTGTATAAAATAAATAATGCATTGTAATTTATGGAAACACAGTTGAACTTAATTTATTCAGTAAATGACTGAGTAATCTTTTATGAATGTTAACATTGATATCACACATAAATTGCAGATATTATGAATGTTAAAAAAAATKGTAATGACCATTCTAAATCTTACTAAACAAACTTAGCTTAACAACTTTAATGAAAGGCATGGGAACAAAATAATTCCTGAGAGGTATATTTTACAAGAAACAGGACTCATAATACCCTGGCATCATTACGAAGTGCCCAAGGCTATGTGTTAGGACATGTGTTGATATGGTTGCCATTTTGGGGATTTTTTTTACTAGAATGGGTGGTGGTGAGAAGTGCYCAGACAGGGTCAGTGGAATGGTCAGTGAAATGTAAAGTGTGTGCATGTATGTGAATGCTCTGGATAAATGGTCATGCCACAGCAGTGGCTGGCCCTCAAGAAAGAATGAAAAATCTGTGCTATGAGCTAAAACAGCCACTGGAGACCTTCATTTTTCCCCCCATTTTTCCTAGAATTTGGCATTTGTGACAACCTTAAGAGASGAGAAAACATTTTTAACTACCCTAAGCAGACCAAAAGAGAACTAAATCCGATCTGAAAGATTTTTAACATGAAGGTGTCCTATTCTGGACTAAAATCCTGTTTCCACATATTAGCTTTGGGAGAGGAATTAAACTGTGGAGAAACTAAACAGAGTCATTTTTGTATCACTCCGGTCTACAAGTGATAACAAATCCTATCAGAGAATTTATTTAAGAATTTATTTATTTACTTGTTTAATGCTGGGGATAAAGCAAACAAATGAACTTTTTTAAATAAGTTAATAAAAAAGAGTCTGTTAAAAATTTGGAATGAAAAAGAGGATAATATTCATCTAACATATCTGATGTTTGCTTAAAAGAGAACTAGAATTCTGCATAATATTATGATAAGAGTAGAAAAATTAACGGAAGAGTGTTACTAAAAACACAGAAAAAATTCTCTGGTAGGTCCTGTGCTGAAAAATTGGTCAACAAGACATCATTAAGTGAAGGACTATCAAGCAAAATTTCACTGTTCTTATTCTGCTGTGGACGTGCACTGTTGACGATTATTCTGGTCTTAATAGGTCTTTTTGGCTTGTAGGAGTTTAGGATTTTAAGTGCTTCCACWTGTGTCTTTTTACAGGTATGATTTTGCTTATGTTTACTTGAGATTTTTAGCTCTGGGTCTGAAGTCCCACCATAAAGTGTCCTGTGCCCATMGTGGGTTGAAAAAATTTGGAAATTTCATGCTAACTGATGCAATTTTTCTGACATCAAAGACTCATGATTTACTGCTTAAATTTCATGAAAGTATATAGGTTGAGATGARTACCAATTTTTAACTGGGAAAGTTTGGCTCAGCAATGTGTTTCTAGCTGGCTTAGAAAATCTGTGTTTCATTCAACAGAAACAACTCTCAGACAGGGCTGTCTTTTGTCCAAGGACTATACACTCAGGTGATATGATATGTCAACATTTTTTCTCATTTAATAGGGAAAGAATTGGGTTTTTATATGACCATGTCCTATTCAGCTAGCAAAATTGTTTACATTTCACAATAATTTCTACAATATAATAAACAACCTAAACATACTGTGTCAAATACCCTGCCTACATAATTGGCTTTTTTTTTAATTAAACCGATGCTAAAGTGTTGGCTCTTGCTATAAATGACTGCATAAGGCACAGTCAGGGAAGAACCATTTGTTTCTGAGACACATGTTCTTAAAGATTTCCCTGAGATGTGTTCTTGGTGTAACATGATTTGTGTTTGAAAAAGGATCAAACCACAAACCAAGGTACACTGCTTTTCTAACATGCAGTGCCAGCTTTCTTTAAATTCCTAATATATTGCCACATTACTGAAAGAAAYTCCTTGCTGGTACCTGGCTTAGATCCTTGCCTTGATTTGTAATGTCTTTTGAGTTGCTGGCACTAAATCTGGCTAAGTGCTAAAATGCCTAGTCATTTAATGCAACCTCTTTCATGTCAGTGCACTTATCCCTGGCTTCTGATGAAATATATTTTTAGTCAGGCTTCTTTTCCAAGACACCTTCCACTTGAAATATTTGGCAGCTGCCTATTGCATTTGGAGGTACTATGACTATTGACTTAATATTAGCATATTTGTAGGAGTAAAAAGCAGTTTTTCCTTCCTGTGAGTTATTTTAGCAACCAATCTTTCCAGAAACAAAATTTTAATTTTTAAATCCTGATATTCAGCTACTTAACCTGGATCTGATCCTCTCTTACGATTACAAGATGTCCTTAATTTCCTAAAATAAAATTGGGGGTTAAGTTACGTACATTCTATTTTTTTTTTTTTTTTTAATTTTTCTGACACCTCTGTGAATAAAACTTCGTAATGTTGCAGTGGATCAAAGAATCTGGTAGCACACCTCAACTGAGGCAAAGTGATTGTTATGAATGAAACCAATAACTTTTCTTATATGAAATGAAAGATTTCATTCTAAACCAGGTAAAGTCTATTAAGTATATGAATAAACAGTAACAAAGGCATAAGTTTTAGATGAATCCTATCTAGATGTAAGTTCAACTACTTCAGATATAACTTGAAAGTATGACGGAATTTGCTAGTACAGAACTCATTACCATCAGGAAAATATTTGCTTTGGCCATACCAGACACTGCTAAAGATATAAATTATTATATATAATATAAACTAAAGATATGCTAAAATATATAAATTATTATAAAGCAGATACAGCAGAAAAAACTTCAGGAAATCTTAATTTAAAAACAAAATTTTCATAACCCAAACAATTCATACTAGCATGAGTTTTTTACATAAGAGTTCACACTTTGTCATGTTTTATTAATTGAACTTTGTAAACCATCTGTGCAATTTTCTTTGCTAACATAAAATAAAGAAAAATAAACATAAATACTTTTATTTTACTTAATTACCACTGTAGAGMACTGATATTCAGAATCTTATCATCTTATCTCCCATTAAGGTGGGCAGAAAGGCTAATGGCAGGGAAGTGGCTAGATGGTGTATGGATAGACTAGAAGTTGTGTAAGTTTCACACCCATATAGAAGAGTGGTAAATGTCAGGTACACAAGATTTATTTTCATGTTTGGAGGAGGATACCACCCTCATTCTGGACATTCTGTTTTCACCTCCCAGTCTGAGTCCACCTTGGCTGTTCTCCATATGGATTTGTCCTCAGTGCTCTGAGARAATATGATGCCAAAGTGGCAGACTTTTCTAATGATATTATTCCTGCCTCTTCGGAAGTCATTATTAGCTCAACGTATTTACCACCAAGGGAGGGATGAACTTTGTTTTAAAGCTAATTGGCAATATCAATACAATAATACATAACTTATTCTTAGGCAAATWAATATTTTGAAAACCTTGCAAAGAACAGTCCATAGGTTGCCACAGATGATCTTTTTAATAGAAAAAATCATTACTTATTTAATTGAGTGTTCTGATAACATACATCCCATTATTTATGATAAACATATTCAAGCAATGTAGAGACATTTTAGAATTATTAGAATTACATATATACAACTGACTGATCAAGTATGTAACCAGTGAAGAGAGGTGAAGACATCAGTTAACATATTTTACCTTTTATTCCTCCAAAACAGAAAGATTTTTTTTTTTAATACTTCAGGGAAGAAATAAAAAAAGAAAAAAAAAACTATGGAGAAAGAGGCAATGGAGCTTCTGCTATTATCCAGCAAGAAACATGTGCAGGCATGACAGAGGCAAATTAATTGTACAGAGGCAAGTTATTTCAGAATCACCTTTTGGCTGTCTGARCATTTAAGAATTTCGTGAAAGCAGTGTGAATTCTAATAGTGGGAGATTGAACTGATGTTATCTCATTAGARAAAGAAGGTGTTGTGGAAGTTTAAGGTTCAATTTTCTCTTCAAAATTTTCTTATGGATAAAAGAGGAAGAAGGAAACATAAAGACAAGAAGTGATAATTAACATTCTTGATAATTATTTAATTGTAGAATTATTATTAGTCAAGATGYGRCTGTTAAAGRAAAAAGAAAGAAAAACAAAACCAAGGAAAGAACACCACTCTTATAGACAAGCTACAATTACTAATGCCACAGTTAAAATTGGTTTATGCACCCTATAAAATGTCCATGCCTTTATCAAGAGTTATGGCCAACCTTCGATTTGTGTAGATCAACTGTTCAGCTTCTGCAGAATATTTTGCCTGCTGTGGTTCTTCTAATCAAGTACAGAATGAAAACCCTCTCCCATTTCCTTCTTTTAAGCAATCAACAGTTTGGGGGGGGGGGGGTGTGGTAAAAAAAGCAAAACCACACAAACAGAAGCTCTCAACCGTACCTTAAAATTATTATGTGTACCTTAAAATTATTATGTGTCACTGAAGATTATATAACTTTTTGTCTTCTGATTCAATAACAGCTCTTGCCAAATCCCCAATTATATTAGCAGTGGCTTACAGTTTGTTTTTTTTCAATTAAAGAAATCAAGTGTCTTTCAGCTTCTAATTATTTTATACCTAAATATGAAATATGAAATTCAATAGAAAATCAAACTGTTCTTGACAAGCAACTTTCTGTTAATTTTTATATCTTTTAGACAACAAAACTCTGTTTTGAATTCCTTAAAAAGGGTATTTTTTTTTTGACATACATTATAAAAATCCAGCATTTCTTAATTGCTCTTTTTTACTATGATTACYTACATTTTCACATCATCTCAGCTTCAGGTGGGAAATAACCCTAAATAAGACATTGAGAAATGCTTCCAGCCTTGTCCCAAGTCCAGGATCACTGCAATTATTGGATTTCTGTTTACTCTGATCAGCTTTGGAAGAACACTGTTGCTTTCCAAAACATTCATTGAGMAATACTTTTGAAAAGAAGGTGTGGAGAAACTACAAAATTAATAAGTAACTTAAAATCCACYGAGCAATATTTTCTTGATTTCTCAGAAAACACAAGGTCAGAAYTCTCTGAGAAATACCAAAGAGATTAATTATTTTAGCCATCACTTTGCTTTTGAGTCTGCTCACAAGTCTGATTGACTGGTCTGTCATCTTAACCTGCTCCATGATTRTTTTTCTCATTTATTTCCAAATGAAAATACTTTTTTTTAAAAGTAATACAAGAATAAAGAAAACAACAGTTCTATTTCCTGCATCTTCTTCAGAAACATTGGATAAGATTYAATGCTAAACAAATATTTGAGGTAGGTTTTGTAAGCTACAGCATACATTTCCATTAGAACAGATGTTGAATTTTAATCTACTGATTAAAAAATGCAGATCACAGAAGAAAATTGTCAGTAATGTTTCCTCCTCATGCTTGAATAAAATTTTTGTAGAAATCATCCTTAAATGTAAAACAGACCTTAAAAAAGAAACTTAAAAAAAGCTTCAATTAACATACTAATGAAATAAAAGTACTTGTAAGTATTACCTGAGCTTTGATATCTATTGAAGATTTCTTGACAAAGGTAAATGAAATGGCTGTACATTTCTTTCTGTTGTTTTGGGTATTTATTTCYGTTGTTTTTATAGTGCCTTTTAAGAGTCTGAATTGTTGGAGATGGGGTTGAAGCTGTGAGTTGGASAACCATTCTGTGGTGAAGACTGTATGGAACTTCCTTCTATGCTTCTTTCTTTCAATGTTAATGAGCTTCTCATTGCTTAGCTGTGACTATTAATATCTGCTCCTGAATATTTAAAAATTGTCCTAAGCATCATAGGGGAAATGTTTTCAATTACTTTTCACAGGTTTATGAAAGAACTATSACGTGCCAAGTACCTAGGGGAGCCTTTGATTTGGAAGGTCAAATTGTTTTCAGAGATACTAGACATTTAAACAGTGAAACATACTTATCTCAGATTTCCCCCTCTCCTTTCCTGAACATTTATATTCTCACAATAATTTCAAGTTTGATTATTTTAATTATGGGCTTTTAAGAATGCAAACATTTAAATGATGGTAGATGTTGAGCATGATAGGATTTGCCTTCATTCATAGAAATCATTATTGCTTAGTGTATGTTCATCCAGTTGCTTTCAGAAAAAACTCTGTGTTAAACTCTTGCTAAAATAACACTGGTTTTCATGTTCCAAAAAACCCTCATGTTTTGTCCTAAACTGTTTTAAGATATAATCTTGTTATTTTTTCTGTCCCATCACAGAGATTAAAATCGTTGAGTATGAATAAGGAATCATTTTAAGAAGGTAAAGGAGAAAAGCCTGAGACATTAGGGTTTTTGCCTTCTTGCCACCTCTTTCATATGTYCCTGATCACACTCTAAACAGGATAAAAAGAATTTTACTGAACATACCAACATTTGGGGATGTTTCTCTTGCACCTTGACTAAACCTACTGTGTGGTAAATATGATTTTGKTTTTTTTTTTTTCCTTCATAAGTAAATTTATGTCCTAAATATTAYTTTTTCTATTTTTATTTTTTAACTTTTTATATCAGTAATGAATAATGGTGCACAATCTGTGACTATGAAAATGGCTTATTATAGACAAGATTATGTGCATGACACATTACCTTTTGTTAAGCATGAGTGCCACCAGGGTATTTTTGAAAAATCTCTTTGTATAATTCATTGCTGAGTAAGAGTAAAATGGCATGAAATTTCTTCTGGCTTGTRGAAATAAAAGCTCCCTGAAAGTCAAAAACTTTACAGTATATGTGTTTGTTCTTCTCGATCATCACAGGACTAGGGCAGTTCTTGTTTTTCATAAGTGTTATTCCCAGTGTCATGTTTGAAATAAAATAAGGGTTTGTGAATTACAGCAACTAAAAATCTCAGTACATGTAAATGTATCAAGAATTCATCTGGAAATGTCGGTGGTTGCTTCATGTTTCATGATAAAATTTTGCATATACTGATGCTGTGCACTTTATCATATAACACCTTCATTAACCCACTGCATAGTTTTAAACGAATCAGAAAAGAATGTCCTATACAATTGTTTTAACATCTTAGAGGTGGACAGCCTTTGCTTGAGAATTGGCCATTCTAAAAATTTTAACCTGTTATTGTTGTTGTATCTGATAATTTAAAGTATAAGGATAGGTTTCTTTTTATATTAACATGGAAGGTGACCACAGCTACTTCCCAGAAATCCTGTTATGTCTTAGATTAAGATGGCAAATCCATTCTTCAGAGCCGCTTGCTGAAACASAGTTCTTGCACTTGGAGGAAGAGAGGCCATGTCTATCAGTTTTGGACAGCCCCAGCAGTTTTGAGATATGATAAAATATAAAATWAGAGCAAGTTTTCCCCTTAGCTATCTGAAATAAGTTAAATAGTACCTGAATACAACTAATTTTTKACTTTTAACAGTGAAGACAGTTAATGCTGTGAAAGAAGCTGATCACACATTTATCTATTTGTTACTAGCCTATAAAAAGGAACTTGGTAAGAAACAAGTAGCTGAGTAAGTTCCATATCTGTAGCGAAAGGAATGGTAGGGATGATCACCTAGAACCCTTTCTAAAAAAATTTTGAAAGAATTTTGACATACAAAATTATTAGAATAAGTAAATCAAACTATATTCCAAAGCTCCCAGATAGAGAAATGAACACTGTTTCTTTTTTCCTATTTGATGTCAGTTCTTATTAGTTCTAAACATAATGAACAGTGATTTAGTATTTGGTGTGTTTATCCAGATTATGCTGTTATCTCTGGTTGGTGCTTTGCATAAGTGTTTTTACTTTAATCTGTGGTGTAAAGATTGTGTGGTGTTTCAGATGCCAGCAGGGGCTAAATGCCATTTTTGGAAAGATATGCTTTTGAACTGGCAAGGAGACCATAATTGGCACTGAGAGTAAGTAGTTTTTGTGTCAAGGTTGTCAAACCTATTTTGCTGCCAGCTCTTGGCCTGAATTCTGCTTAATGCCAGATGGCATTGTTTTTTAAATGTTCTTGAATAGAGCAGATCATTAATTCCCCCTGGATTTTCTCAGACACCTTATATGATGAATTTTCCTGCCCACATGCCTCTGCACTCTGTGGAAGTTATTTCTTCCTTTTTATTGTGCAGAAATCATTATTCATTCACGTATTCCATGTAAGCTGTGCAACACAAATACATGTTCTTTTTTTTTTTTTTGAGATGAATGTTGTGTTTTTTGACATACAATTATTTGCTGACATAGTTGACATTATTCAGACACCTAAAAGTGCACCTAATTACCTTGATTGTTCCTACAAATCAGGTAGAAAAGAGCCTTACTGAGATAAAATACCCTTTTTATGAATAGACAGTTATCTTGCAGTGTGAGAGAGCTGGCACACTCTGGATGGTTCTTTGCAAGTCCCTTCAACCCAGGMCACTCGAGACTGATTCTCCAATGCTCCTCATATTGTACACTTGCACACTGTGTGCTTGATACCAGATTGTGCTAGCAAATTCCCAGGTTTAGGGYCCATGAAAAGAGCACTTTGTTGGAAATGGTAGAAATCAGTAGCAGTGTTTCCTTTGCCAAGAAAGAACACAGTTCAAATTCGTGAGAGGGCCCCGTGAGGTTGCCAAGGTAAGCTTTGAATTACTTGTTGCTGCTGGAGGAGTTTTAATGACTAAAAGCTGCTTTCTCTTTTCCACTAAGAATTTGTGAAGTGGTAATGGAAATTACTCTGTCCTTGTCTTGTAGGGGAACTAACCAAAGAAGCTGCTTCATTGTACCTAGTGGAAGGAATGTACTGGTACCAAAATATCTTCATTCTCAGTCCAATTTCTGTTAAGGGTGTTATATTTTATAAAACTTAAGGAAACCAGGGGTTCCAGATACAAAATTAAAAGTGCAGATATTGCTGAGTTTGTGTAGACATCACTTTCTGGCTTTTGGATTATGGTGTGTGTTAAATACCTTCTGATTTCTGTCTGAAATCTCAAAAGCTCTACCAAAGGTACTTGTCAATAGTCTTAAGGGCACACTAACTTATGAACAGCTGTTTTTTAAGAGATTTTATCCAATGAGATTTGGTGGAAAGAATCTGGGAATCTTATGAAAGATATAAAAGTCTTGTAGAATTTGGAGTTAATTTTTTTAAGATTAAAATAAAAGCTTAACAGCATGTCAGAGTTTGGCTAGAGTTTAACCCAAGCAGGAAGACTCTGTGAACAGCGCAGAATACATCGAAGAGTATGCTCTGCTATAACAATATAGTCATACTCTCAGTAAGCAGATTTATTCTCTTTCTTCTTTTTCCATTTATTTATTTATTTATTTATTTATTTATTTATTTATTTATTTTTTGTGAACTAGAGAGAGCAGCTTCTCCTTCATTCAATCTGCTCATTTAGATTCTTGTTAGGTAGTCAGCAACACCCTTCACAAAGATTTTTCCTCAGTTGTTGCTTAGAAATGGAACCAATTTTTTTTACTGCAAATTTAACCTTTCTGAGCTGTACATTTTAAAATACATTTAAAATTTTAAAGATGGTGTCATGTGTGTGGCAAGGTGAATGAATATTGGAAGGTAAAATGCTAAAACCTTGTCATTTTGAAATGTGTGATGCAGAAGTGAAAAAGACCYCAGTCTGCTATGAAATATGGGTGGCATCAGTTTTGGAGAGTTGKCATATTGAATTCCACTATGGTGGTTCCAATTTAGGAGATGGGTAAGCTCCTTGCATTTTTTCAGTCTCTCAGCATCTGTATCAATTACCTCACATAAAATTGGCAGCATGAACAATTTCATTTGTGCTTCTAGAGGTTGGTTTAAGTTTGGTCATACCATTAAAGTCACAGAAAACCTCCAAGGTTCTTTTCAATATAGTTTCATAACAGAGGACACTGATAYTTTAGTTTCAAATATCATGGTATTYTGACAGGCATCTGTAAGGAAATCTTACCTGTGGGTATTTTCCTACTATCTAGAAAGGTTTATTATTTTGATATTCCATCTTCATCCCATCCCATTTGTGCTGGATATACCAGAGAGAATCTGTTTGTTTGCAGTGAATATAAATTTAGTATCTATTATTCCTGAAGGAAGTTTTTTGTTTGTTTATTAAATTCTTTGCAGATGACATTAGGATTTACACAAAAGTGTACTTTTTTCTACTACTAAGCTTGGGCTATATTTACAATAAAATATCTTTTGATTTTGCACTGTGTAATATCATCTTGCATTTCAATTCTATTAATTAAAARCAAATAAACAAAAATCTGAAGCCCCTGAAGGGCTTAAGAAAGTTTTCTTTGATGGAAAAAAATCCGTTTACTAAAGCAGAAGCAGAATAGTCATACATTTAAATTGTAAATGAAAAATCATATTATAGTGTTTCTTGTGGACATCCATTTCAATCTCTCTAATAACATAAGCAGCTGAAATAGCCAACTGTCATCCCAGCATTTCCAGCTACTCAGTCATGAGCTGTTTTGCATACAGATACACAGAGTCTCTCACACAAATTTGTCCCAGGATTTCCAAAGTTGCTAGCCTGTTTTGTTCTTTCTTGAGACTGTAGATTAGAAAGTGTTATTGTTAACTTCTCGTTATCAGACAAAAGCATAATGATCCAAAAAAGAACTTAYAGTTTTGCCAAGATAAATTTCTTTTTATCTCAGTCAGTCAAAAGCACTTTGAAAAAAGAAAAAATAGATTTGGAAAATACTGTCRCAAATTTAGAATGTTTCTAAGACTTGTTATTCATGGTAAGAGTTTTAATACACTGTCCTCYCAGTCAGAGATCACCACTGCTCATAAAAGATTCACAACTGGGGTCTTGTTTGATGTCTGAGCAATGCAGCTGAGGGGAGGATGATGGAAATGGCAGGGCTGCTGAGAAAAAAACAGCACTCTCCAACTGTCTGGGAGGTTAAAAGSCACAAAATGTGTGGTTTACTATTGACTTCTGCAGAGTAACTCCTTATTATATCCTTCTGGTCAGCTGGAGCTGATGTTTTGCCTCCCCCTGTCTCTCTGCCTGCACCATTACTAGCTGGTCTTTAGCACTAACCCTTAGAGTCATCTTTTAAGATCTCTGGTCCAGAGCAATTATGTGACCAAGCTCTGGTCTACAATTATGTGACCAAGCTCTGCAGTGAAATGTAAAGGTAACACAATGTTTAGGTAAAGGTAACAAGTTTTCTTTTGAAACTTCCCTTGAAACTGTATTATTTTATTTAACTGAATCAGCTGTTGAGACAATGTGTATGTCGCTGTTATTGTAGGAGTACAAGAATGTGAGGATGGAGGGAAAAATTTTAACATGAAAGAGTAATTAAAGTAAGCACTGAGTCAGTTGTCATTAAGACTTGAGATCACCAATGCTTTTAAATAATTGCATTTTCCTGGTCTTGGAATACTTCACTCCTTAATTATATATTATTTCATACTCACCTGCAAAATCATGCCCTTTTTCATATACTTGAAATATATTTGGGTTTCATTAATTCTGCTGTGGGAAAAGGTATTCTTCTGTTAGAAAGCCAGTCTTTATTCTATTAACTCTGGCAAACAGTCTAGCTTATACTCAGAAGAAGTATATTTACGCTGGTATAATAAAATATCAAAATTTTTACATATATAATTATTATTTTTATTTTGATACTTTATGTGAAAAATGTWAAACGGATTTAATAAACAAATCATTCTGAATAATACTGTCATATTCTTAATATTGCTGATAAATGATACAGAGCATCAAAGAGATTTGGTAAGGCATCAATTTAATGTATTCTTGTAATGGAAGCTCTTGTTCACTAGCATTATTTTTGTAGCATGTCTTGTTCTTTCAATAGCTGTCATTTAAACATGAAAAGTTCCTGTACTGCATTGCCTTAGGATATGGTTTTCTAAATAAATTATATCTTGTCTGGAGTGGTGGAGTACTGGGCAAATGGGGGTAAAATGCTTATGGAATACTGTCAAATTAAAATGGCAGCAGATAAAAGCTACATTAGTACAACATAAATTTAAAATACAATACAACTGCTCATGATTTAAAAATGAAATTTGAAATTGAGAGCTTTAGATATTAAAACTATTTATTATTTTATCTAGTTAAATGTTTTCCAGTCATCTTCCTTACCCCCTTTTTAGCAGGACTGAAGTTATTCCAAACTCACTACTACAATGTTAAGCTTTCTGTGCTGTTTTTGGCTGGCACAGTTAATTTTCTTCACAGTGGCTGGTATGAGGCTGTGTTTTGGATTTGTGTTTAACACAGGGCTGATWATACAGACCAAAGGGATATTCCAGACCATGTGACATCATGCTCAGTATATAAAGYGCGGGGAAGAAGAAGGAAGGATGGGRYATTTGGAGTGATGGCATTTGTTTCCCCAAGTCACCATTATGTGTGAAGAGGCCCTGCTCTCCKGGGGAAGRCTGAACTCGTGCCTGCCCATGGAAGTGGTGAATGAATTCCTTGTTTTGCTTTGTTTGTGTGTGGCATTTGCATTTCCTAATGTATTTGCTTTTCCTATCTGTATCTCATCCAGGAACTCTTGAGCCTTTACCCTTCTGATTCTGTCCCTGAAGCTGCTGGTGGGGCAGTGAGCGAGTGGCTGCGTGGTCCTTGGTCTCTGGCTGGGGTTAAACCATGACAGCTGTGTTAAACATCATACCTTCATTGCTGAGGCATTTGTGGTTAGACACTAGCACATTTTCCCCCAAACATTCAGTATTTAGATTAAGGATTCTTTATTTTGTCATATGTTCCTTCAAGTATCTTGGTAAGGTAGGATGCCTGATACTTCACAACTTCTTGCATCCAGAAAAAATGAGATTAAATTCAAAGTTATAAACATATTTATAACAGTTTTCAGGAATTTTGCTACAACTGTTTTAAATCAGGTGTTAAAGTAACTACAAAATTGAACTAATACTGAGAAAACTCAAGAGTTTCTCTATATTAGTATTGTAGTTTGGATCAGAATTGTTTCTACTTCTGTGCTTTGATGCAAAGAACAAAACATGAGTTTCATGTTTGCATGAAATGTATTACTCTTGAATAAACTAAAGTGGAAAATGTGCTCCCAGAGCACACCAAACGCAGTCTAACAACAAATGGACATTCAAGCCATGGGATCTCAGCAGAGAGAGAGAAAAGATTTTAAGAAAAAATAAACTTAAAAAAAAAAATCCTCAAAAAATCCCAAGAAAAARTGGTTATACTATCCTTCTCTGATTCTCAGCAGCACTTTTTATTGATCTGCTCATTTAGAATTGCATCATTTAGAGCAGCAATATTTACTAAAGCAGACACAGTCATACAACATTCAGAATTATATGGTATTTTATAGGATACAATCCTTTCTTATCCAGCTATTTTGAGATGCGCCATAGCACAAATTAGCAAAGCAGAAGAAGAATTGTTTTATTAGGTAGTCTCTTTGGGAGGATTCTGCTTTATTATTAGGTGGTCTATTCAAAGAGGATTAAAAACCAGAATAATAGTCCACACTTAAAAATTTGTGGGTTTTTGGTTTGGTTTGGATTTGTTTACATTTTTGGGTGTTTGTTTGTTGTTCTTTTTTTTTTTTATTTGGTTTTCGGGTTGTTTGTTGTTGTCGCAATTTTTCTTTTTTTTTTTTTTTTTTTTTTTTTTTTTTTTTTTTTGTTTATTTTATTTTTTTTTTTTTTTTTTTTTAGGGGTATATCAAGGACTTCCAAACACCTTGCTCTAAACTTTCCTGAGCAAAAATTTCACCTACAAAAAATCATGAGTAATTTCTGCAACTGAACTCACCATTTCTCATGCTCAAGAAAGTGAGATACACCAGTTTACACAATCTACAAAGTGGATAGCAGGAGTTACAACTGCAGTAAAATGAAGAAATTACTGGTTTTCTTAACCTTTATCAACTTATGGACAACCATGAAAATATATAAGTCAGGTCCAGTMAGAGTGAAGGTCCATCTGGATATAAATTTTGCATCCCTTCTCAGATAACCTGCTGGAGCATGTTCCTTGGAAAGAATAAAAAGAAAAGACACATTACTGAATTAAAAAGGAAATATGGCGAAAACTRGGCTTGCTTAAATGTTTAAATAAACCCCAGATTATTTATTTGAGGAAAACTTTTAATAAAACCAAAAAGTTAATAATGGAATTTGCACACCAGCTTAAACTATGACAAAAATCACTGGGAGCAGCTGCCTTATAGCCTGAAGATCTTCAATTAGGTCTCTTCTTTGGGATATCAGAGACCCAGATTTCCATTTCTTCCTTAAGTAATTAAAAAATTATAATGGCAACTCAAACTACTAGATAAAATTCATTTTTTGGAATCAGTAAAATAGTCACGAAATAATATTAGGGCTTGGGTATCACTATATAGAGACAATAAACCTGACATTTTAAATTTAATAGTATAGACACAAAGAATGGATTATGGATGATTAAGAATGGATGATATTTTAAGTCGTCCTCACAATTCTTGAGAGATTTTGTGTAGATATTCTGGCAGGTAAACTGTAAGTGACATCCATGTGTTTTCTTTGGGTTACAGTGGTTCTTTCTCTCTGCATTTACCAGTGGTCTATATACAGTTTCTATACTTAGTGCAGCTTTAAAAATAAACTTCTTATATGACAAGATTTACTCTTTTAAAAGTTTTATTATTTTGATGAAGAGCCTGAAGAACCACAGACCATTCATTTTTAATTCTGAAATTAAAATTTGTCTGTTTTCCCATCTTRTTTAATTTAAATCAACATTATTTAGGAAGTGAGAGGAAGATTAATACCAAAGAAATCACTTCTTCATCACTCAAGGCTTTCAGCAGCTTTCTAGTTTGTCTGTCTCTTAATTTTGAATTGCCACTTTTTCTTCCTTGAAAGGTCTAAGCTGGTCACCTTAATATTTGACAATCTCAAACCTGTTTATACAGAAACTTTCTYTGAGTGGATTATTGACATTTATTGTTAAATATTTTAAGTTATTCCATGATATTTATTTACAAATCACTGTGGCATTTTATTTCTTTCGCTAACTTTATTCTTAAGACTTGTTTTTGTTTGTGTTCACATTTTAGCTGTCTTTTCACTAYCAATTTGTATTTCTCTGTATCTGACAGATAACTTGAATTAGTTAGCATCACCTCTTTAGATGCTAATTAACCACTTGTCCTGATGATGACATGATTGACAGTTCCTTATTTGCCTGTATTCATAGATCACTCATAATCTATTCTTTTATTTCCCTTATAGTCTGTTGTTGTTCTATAAAGTTTCCACTATAGAAAAAATACAGAATGATTTGTAGAAAACCAACATGCCACTGCAAAAACATAGCATTACCCTGATCATTAACCAGCATTAAAGTCTGAAAGCCTGTAACTCACCCAACTAGGTATGATTGTGTGGGAAAAATTAAAAATTAATTGTAGAAGGATACCATGTGTATAGAGATTATCTGGAGTACTCCTGTAAAATTTTGAATGATAATACACGTAAATATGGTACAAGACACATATCATTGCTGKTATAAAAGAAAGGAATAGTGGCAATTATTCATGCCGTGTACAAACATAAGAAAAAATTAACTGAATATTTCTTTTAAACCTACAGAGAAGCATATTTGCAAATGTGAATAGACTGAGAAGAAAATTTGGCAGCTATTCAAATACCAATGATTAATATAAATTCATTGGTATATTTATGAGAATTTYCTTGGTTTTTAAGGAAAATAAGACATTAGAAAAAAGAAAATAATTTTGTAAATTGGTACCCCTGATGATGGGCAAAGAAGAATTGATGAGTTGAAATTCTTGTTGGGCCATATATCAAGAACTTCATAAGATTTACATTCATGACATACAGAAATGCCTCTTTGTGTAATTCAGGAGACTTGCATTTTTGAACTCAATTAATACTAACTGCCAAAAGCATGTAAGCAAAAAAAATGAAATAATGTAAAATTCATATCATATTCTACTTGTGGTTTTGCAATTGTATTGAATTAATTTMCTCAAATTTATGTTTAGTCTTCTTKCATTTATTATGTCCACTTTGAATTGAGAGACGGAGATGTTACTAACCTATTAGACTCAAGTTTATTTTTTCCATTTTYYATTTATTTTTGTCTTTCTAGTTATTACAAATGTCTGTTGAATTAATGAAATAAAGTATTTAGTATATAATACCATATAAAAATRTAGGTTATTTTAATGCACTTCTATTTTTGCTTTGCTCTAGCCCTCATTACATAGAAAATAATGAACAAAATCTAATTATTCTTATATTTCTCTGATTCTTTCCCATATGCATAAGTAACAAACTGGAAATGCCATGCTGTTTGCTCACTACTACCACATAACAAACCCCCTTACAATCCTCTCTCAACCCGGTGATTTTAGCACTTGTGACAGTAATTGTATTAGTCATGGACCAATAATTTAATCTTAGCATTTCAGTGTGAGATGGTAGACCATAGAAAACCAAAGAGTAATTTCTGGATCTAATCTATTTTTAGAACTGTTATTGAGCTGTCCAGATCTTGAAGTCATATTTATCTAATCAACTGTGAAGCAATTTCYAGTGCTTATTCCCAGCTTCTGTTTTAAGAGAGACTTCAAATGTTGTTTATGTAGCACAGGAGARCTGCTTGGAGAGGATATATTATTTGTTTCTATCAGAGAATATGCATTTACACACTAACAGTTCTACAAAGACTCATATTACAAGAATTCAAAAAGTTGGTACAGTAGACTTTGCATATCACTAAGAAATTCAATCATCCATTAGAAAAAGA
The DNA here is from genome assembly GCF_030028575.1 of Malurus melanocephalus. Classification (NCBI taxonomy): domain Eukaryota; kingdom Metazoa; phylum Chordata; class Aves; order Passeriformes; family Maluridae; genus Malurus; species Malurus melanocephalus. Next base: position 68,346 of record NW_026623279.1, read on the forward strand.
TGATTTTTAAAAGCTAATTTCTTTTTTCTTTTGGAAATGTTCACTTATTTTTCCAGCTCCAGAAAACATTTCTTTTTCTTCCCGCATGCTAAGTTATCTTGATCTATCCAGTAATGACTACAAGCAATTAAACACTAAGAAAACCTATATTTATTTAATGAAGACTAAATTTAATCATATTTAAAAAGAGAAGTACTAATGCTAGTTTGGTGATGCATGGTTAYAGACTTAAAAATCATTTTATGACAATTTATCTGAAGAAAAATAAAAAAGAGGAAAAAATGTTTCAGTCTTTTTAAAGATTTGTAGGTAACTTTGTGATGCCTGATACATATTTCGGTATGTTTTGAAAGACTTTGAGCTCTAAAAAATATCCCAACAGAACAAACCACACAGCAAAAAAAAAACCCAACAAAAAACCAACAACCAAAGAAAGCAAACAAACAAACTCAACCCCCAGTATTTCAATGAAAGATATCAGTGTGTTGGTTTTTCTTGGCCCRGTTTTTGGAAGTGTGGGGGGCCAAAAAGATGGCGCCTGTGAGAAGCTTCTGGAGGCTTCCACCGTGTCCAGCAGAGCCAATTGCTGTTGGCTCTGAGGATGATGGACATGCCACTGACCAAACCTGGGCCAATTAAAGATAGTGGTTACGCCTCTGTGAAAACTTATTTAAGAAGAAATCAAAACAAGGGAGCACACAGTAGTTTTGCCAGTGGAGGAGCCTGAGAATATGTGAGAGATGCAGACACCAAGGTCAGTGCAGGAGGGGGAGGAGCTGCTCCAGGCGCCGGAGCTGGGATTCCTTTGCAGCCCATGGTGACCATGGTGGAGCAGGCTGTCCTCCTGCAGGTGACCATGGTGACACAGCTGTCCCCCTGCAGCCCATGAGGTCCACAGAGGGTGCAGGAGCCACCCGCAGCCCGTGGAGGAGGGTGGTCCCCACGCCGGAGCGGGCGGACACGGGAAGCGGGCTGTGTCCAGCAGGAGAGCCATGGAGAGAGAGGCCTTGCTCCCGAGATGGAACAGCCTGGCCTTGGGCCTGCACCCAGGGGAAGAGGGACCCCACGGTGCAACAGTTTGGGCACGACTGTCTGCCCGTGGGGGGATTCACAATGCAGCAGATGTGTGTGGACTGCTGCTCGTGAGAATGGAACCACGCCGGAGAGGTTCACAGAGAACTGTCTCCCATGGAAGGGACCCCATGGCAACGCAGGGGAAGGACTCTTCTCCCTCAGCAGCCGCAGACGATCGGGTGATGAACTGACCAACCCCACACCTCGAACTGACCAACCCCACACCTCGAACTGACCAACCCCACACCTCGAACTGACCAACCCCACACCCTGAACTGACCAACCCCACACCCTGAACTGACCAACCCCACACCCGGAACTGACCAACCCCACACCCGGAACTGACAAACCCCACACCCCGAACTGACCAACCCCACACCCTGAACTGACCAACCCCACACCCTGAACTGACCAACCCCACACCCTGAACTG
>NW_026623279.1:70109-71567 GCF_030028575.1 Malurus melanocephalus
TTTTTTTTTCTTTGCTCTTCTCTACCCAATTTGGTGGTTGGTGAGAGCAAATGAGCAGATGTTGTGGGTGCCTGGCTTTTGGCCAGCATTCCAAACCACGACAATCAGCATGGTTTATTTTGACAAGAAATAGGACTGCGTTTTTCTAGGTGATAAATAAATCATGTAATTTATTCAACTATAGAATCAGTGACCAACTGACTTTGCTTATGCTTTGAGTTGAGGAGGTCACTGAAAGTACTACCCTAGCCGCACACAGCAGCTCGATGCATGGAAAGCTAAGATATTTAAAGACAGGCCTAAGACAAAGGTGAAAACCAAGGCTGAAAAGTTAGTATCTCAATTGCCACTTCTTTAATATGAGAAGAATCTGCATTCTTAGCTACTTGTGAARTACTAATGGATAAAAGTCAATTTCCTGCAGAGAATTCATCATGACTGTGTCCTCTCATAGCTGAATACTCTTGTGCCAGCATTCTACCATGTGAAAGAGCTACAGCTTAAAATTCCAACAGCAATGAGAGACCAATCCTCTCAGCCTGTCCTTTTCAGTGGTAYGAAATAGTTATGACTTAAACATACCAATGGTTTAAGAAGTTCTAATTTTTGTTTTTAATGTATAGCCACTGGAATGCAATCCAATGGATGTTTAATGCACTGACACAGTTTAGCTTATTCTTCCTCTTACCTTGATTTTAAGCATTTTAAGAAGTCCTGGGCAATTTAAAATTGCTTCCAATCCTGCGTGAGWTGCATGTAATAAAGTGTTAAATGGTTTCATCAGTTGATTTCAGCTATAGTTACAATGCTTAAAATATCTAATTAAACAGTAACTGTTAACACAGACATTTCTGTGCTCTTCACATTGCAATTTTTTTTATCTTCTTGTAATAATGCTTTCTCAGTCTCTATGTGTAAAGTGAACACAGGATAGATAGAGTGTTTTGAAGTTACTTTCATGAAGATGTTTATACCACTTCATAACCTGTTTTCAGGACAGCATAGCTGACATTGAAAACATATAATAATAATAATAATAATAATAATAATAATAATAATAATAATAATAATAATAACAATAACAACACTTTAAAATATTTTATAGTAATATATAACACACAAAAATGTGTATGCTGTAATGATTGTAACTGCTCATGACATTCTACTTCTCAAAAAGTACATTTCAGAATATGTGTTGGATTAATTACTAATTACAGTGTAACCAGCAGATACTTTCATACCTGTCAGGAGCTAAAACGGGATTAGATTGTGATGGTATTTATACTACAGTATTTGCAGGGATTTTTAAATCATGTATAGCAATTTTCTTTTTTTTAATTATTCTAAATTCTATACCAGGTTATAAATTTGCTTCTTTTTTCTTTTTCCTCTTTTTTTTTTTTTTTTTTTTTTTTTTTTTTTTTTTTTTTTTTTTTTTTTTTTTTTTTTTTTTTTTTT
>NW_026623279.1:71702-133067 GCF_030028575.1 Malurus melanocephalus
ATGAAATGCACAAGCACAATGTACTGGATTGAATCAAAGTCAGTTTTCAGCAGAATCCACAAATGCTTTCTACTTCAAAACCAAATTTAATTTCCTAACCGCAGCTGTTTTATTTCTAGTGCTGTTCATAAACTGCAGGATTTTGCTTAGTTTTTTTATAGTAGAAAAGGAAACTGTGTTGTTCATTTTAGAAAAAGAAGAACTGTGAACTTTTGTTAAACTCTCTTTCCACAAAAATTCTTCTCTAGGTGAAGACAGATCACAGAAAACTGTAACTTAAAAATTTCAGAAGATATAGTCAGAATAGAAAAGAGGGCAGCAATAGCTGGAGGGCAGCCAATAGGGAAAAGGAAAGTGAGTGTGTAATTTCATAAAATGTCATATATAGACAGACATGTCTGGACAGAAGGAGATAATACAAGAGCAAAGGTATCCATTACTAAAAAAAATTCACTTTCCTRTATTCTTTGTTTTTCCCTCATACATATTTGCCACTTCTTACTCAAATTCCATGTCTGTTGCTGTATTCTATGCTATGTCACACTCATACTTTCTCATTACTTTATCCTTCTGTTTCTTACTCCCTGTATATTCTCCTGAACTCATTAACTTCTTCATCATTTTATCGGAGCTTTTCACAGATATTCCTTTCACTCTCAGAATTACCTCAGAATCTATTGGCACTCTACTCCACACCATTATCAAACCCTGTTAGGTCATGTCATGAAAAAGGTCTGTAATCCATTTTCTTCCTGAAACTCTGKTGCTGGAGACACTGAAGTGAAATAGTTCTGAATGCCATGTTTTAATGTGAACTTCTTGTTTCTGTGAGAAAACACAGTGGTTTTTATTGCAGCTCATATGCTGAATGCTTCACTACAAATACAGATTCTCCTGTTATTTCTTCTGCATGAATTGTACCTACATGTGACAATTGAAACTAATTTTATTAAAACTRAGTCACCATTTCAAGATAAGGGAGGAGTCTAGATGCAGGATGAGGTTAGAGTCACAAAGAAGGCATCATAATGCTTAACAGCACCGGTCACAACACCGGTCACAATAGGTTTTAGCACTGAAAGCATAAAGTTTTGCTATTCCTTGGGGCAAGAGTACAGCATGTAGTCTGTTGCAAGATCTCTGTTTTCATATCCATTGTGTGTATTAATGGGGTGGGATCCTGATCTCTRAGAAATCTTTTCTCCATGACCCACAGGTCATGGCTTTCATACTCCTCAGAAAATAGAGATCACAAGAATCAGAATATTTTTATAGATCAGGCACCAGCTTTCCTCAGAAATGTGTAAAACCAACCATTTGTTTTGCAGGTGGCAGCAACAGGGACTGAGCTGTTTGAAGTGTTGGGCCATTCAAAGAATCGTTTTCSAAAGAGTTCTTGGACAGAACATCTTGGGAAAAACGTTCATGTGAGCAATGTTGATACTGATGAATTTGTTGCATAAGATCTTGTCAGAAAATTTTCAACAAATTTAAATTCTTTTAGGAATTGAGATTATGTCTTCAGTATTCATAAGATTTTTTTACAGCCTGAGTAGAACACAAGATATGAGCTTGGCTCCAAGAGAGACCAAGGAATCTAATTCAAACAAAAAGAACTTTTAAAAAATCTATTTTATATTRGGTTGGAATAAAGAAAATAAAAATAATAATTAGTACTCCATTCAGAAATAAAAATCTCATATCACWTATATAATGTACTGGATATAAACAATATATAGAGAATGTATCTTAATAATGAGAATTTTCAATTAATTAAAAAAACATTGGGAAAGTGTGAAAGATACTAATAAAAATATGATTTGTGTAGCTTATTGAAGATTTTTTTCCCAGACATTCAGATTATAAGAGCAAAGATCTCATTGAAGCCTCACTAGTGAGCAGAAACATCAGAATTAACATGTTAATTATTAACTAAGCAYTAGTACAAGCTGTGCTATTACAAATACATCATATAGATGGGCTTAATTGACTGCCAGGTGCCCATCAGGCCCATTTGTCACTCTCCTTCCTCAAGAGAACAGGGAGAGAAAATATGACAAAAGGCTCATGAGTTAAGATAAAGAGAGGGAGATCACTTATAACAGCATGGGCACAACATACTTGATTTAAGGAAATTAGTTTCATTTATGGTCAATTAACAGCAGAGTAGGATCTGGAGAAATAAAAGCAAAACAGGAATATAGCTACCGTTTGCTTGTGGTTCTTACTTTTCTGAATTTTTAACTGCAAATGGAGATGAGTTATGCTCAGTGTTGCGAACATTCTCMACCATAGTTTAAATAGTTCTGTGAGGATAAATAGTACCTGGAAGATGTCCAAATTTAAAGCAATAGCTGGTAATTCTCTTACTTATAATTGAAGGTATGTAAATTATAAAGGGGAAAATGTTTCCAAACGTATCTTTGATTTTTATAGTGAATTTTGCTCTCCCTGCACACCCTATTATTTGCTGTTTGTGAAAAACACCAGTAGGAATAGAAAGTGGTTTCTTTTGGCAAGTTTATTTTTGAAACAAGAATCTCAAATTTTGTACCCTCTACATGCCAGACAARTAGTTGAAATTTTCCAACTGGATTTTCAAAGTAAGTTTTCAAATACTGTTACTTACTATGTGTGTGAGATCTAGTGCAACCTGGGTATACTTTTACTTGCAGCCATTAATTAGTTTTTATGTTGATAAAAATTCAAATAATAAAGGATTTGTGATAAAGGAAGCTGGATTCTATGAACAGCTTGTGAATATTTAAAGAATAGTTTCCATAATATGAGGTATTATTTTGGTTTGGGTTTTTCTTGGCTATGTTAATATATATTTTCCTTCTTACTTTCTTTCTAAAAATGTATATATTTTATTTCAAAGACCAAATATGTCACTTGCAAGTAATTTACACAACTTGACAACAAATAAGTTAGTAATACATTAATCTTATTTATCATTATTAATAATTATTAGAATTGTGTTGTATTATAACAACAATAACAGTAATAAATTTCTGATTAAATATATTTGAGGGGTTTTTTTAATTGTATTTCTAAAATACCCTAATTTTGTGCTTAACTACATTTCAGGCATTTAAGTACTCTGATATTTGACAAAGATTACCGCTTGATAAATTTATTTTTTTAACATTAATTTTCTGACTCTATGACTCTAAAATCATTTGAGAGTTAGTTTTATGATGTGATTAAAGGATAGCAAACTGTCTGCAACTTACAGTCTTTCGAATTTTAATAAATTGGTCTATTTCCAGTCCTTATTAAGTAGCAAAAATAGTGGCAGGAGAATGTGATAATACCTTAGAGGAGTGATAAGTTAGTTCATAGTTTTACAATTTCTTATGAATGGCTTGTTTATAATATATTCTTGCTCATATTTCAAGCAGTTGGCCTCCAGGACAGACAATAAAATTGTGAATACCAAGCAGCTACTGAATCTATTTTGAAACCAGCTTTACCATTCAATTTAGTGTTCTTCATGTTTCATTGTCCTTTAACAAGAACAGACTGTCAAAATATTGTATATTTTGTGGTAACTTGGATACTTAGTGGGCTGAGTTTTTTCAATGGTGAATACATTGTTCTCATAAAACAGAAATACTGCATCAGAGATTTTTTCTTTACTTGTTCATAACAGTTGGAATTTCTGTAATATTCAAGAAATATTTTAAAATTTTAAAAATGTAAGGAGGAAAGAGAAGCAAACTTTTAAAAGTGGAAATCCGGGCCATTATTTGCTGTGATCTGATTAGTGTAGTTCCATTATTTTTATTTRTGGTATTCTTAATTTCTGCCCCTAAGCATCTGAAGTGTCTAGTTTGCTCTTATAAGTACCTTCTCAATCATACTAATTTGCATAATCTTAAAAACCAGCCTAAGGGCAGATCAGTGGATCTGATTTGGAAGTGCAAACATAATCAATTTGCYAGGCCTGCCATATGTATTTGGCCATCATCCACTATGCCACGAGGTTTTCCCTCCKTGGCCTGCTTGATTGCAGCACATTTCACAGTTATGGATAATCTGTGTGATAGAGTCCATGCTCACATCAACCCTTGATCACCAGCCCATCTGCACGTTGCATCTCTTCCCTGATGATCTGAGATATCGTGGGCTCGCTGAGCCAGAAACAATTCATCCTCCTTCAGTGATGTCTAAAACCAGCTGTATGGTTTTCATCTCTGAAACCTGCCTTGATCCGCCTTGTCCCTCAATAGTTTCTGCCACTCCMTGCATAGGACTCTCTACTGCAGCTTTCCATTTTTGATGTATCCCTGCAATACAGCAGGACACATCTGTAAAGAGTGCATATTGCTTTTCAGTTTTTGGTAGCTGATTATATGGTAGGGCTTTCTCAGCATGTCACCTTTTCCTCTTCCTCCTCTGAAATGTTCACCTTTTGGCCAGTTTGTGGTGACTGCTAAGACCCCCTCGTTTCCTATTCGAGCTCTCTGTGTGATCAGCACGATCCACTTGCTCCACGTAGCATCAGTGGCATGATGCATGGAGCAGACTTTCCCTTTGAACATCCAGCCCAGCAGTGGCAGTCGGGGTGYCAGAAGGAGCTGTGCTTTGGTGCCAAACATTTCTGGAGCAGCTCAAATCCCTTCATAAGCTGTGAGGATCGCTCTTTCTCTTGGGGTGTAGCTGGCCTCAGATCCTTCGTATCACTGACTCCAGAACCCCAGGGGTCACTGTGGTGTCTCCTTGGGTACTTTTTGCCAGAGGCTCCAGGAAGGACCATTGTCCTCAGCTGCAGTACAGAGCATATTTTTCACATGTTATCCTCTCCTGACTGGCCCAAGGGCTGCTGCATGAACAATCTCCTGTTTAATTTATTCAAAAGCTTGTTGTTGTTGTTAAGACCTCACTTGAAATCATTCTTCTTCCATATTGCATGATAGAGACAGTTTGCAATACAACGTTCCCAGTCAGGCTCACTTCAGCTYCCAGTACAGTCAGCTATTGGGATCCCCTTGTCACCCCAGAAACAGAGACAGATTTTGCCCCGAACTCTCTTGATGACATCAGGTAATATTGTGCACTCACATCAACTAAAGTTTTATAGTCCTTTCAGTTTGATGTGCCAGGCCATCGGATCCACATGTCTGTATAAGAGTCTTGTTTATCTTTTCATMCTTGCTTATGAATTAAGTAATAATAAGTATGGATATTTAAGAAGATTAGGAGTGCAGTAAGTGTTTGGTTTTGGTTTGTTTTTACAATGAAAATTTGTATATTTCTTGACTAAAACTCCCTTTTCTCTTTTTCAGAACAGGTCAGAATGTATATCTCCTTTCATTTCTGTTTCTCAGAAGAATTRTTGATAAAAGATGCAGTTTCACTTAAAACAGTTTACTTAGGCTTGGTTTGTTGTATAAATTGCACTTAGATGAGGGCAATGTTTCAGTGACTTATAGGTTTTAAGTAAATACAATATAAATATATGTGAGAAAATAATTTCTGTTATCCTTTTTACTGTGTGCATGTCAGTTCTTTGCAGATCAAAACACTGGAATAGTAACATTTTCTCTTAGGTTCTATAAATTGGTACAAAAGAATTGCAAAGTTGAGAATTATGTTTAGACTTTCTTTGTATTGTGTTTAATAATAAATGGTAATAATGTGCTTTAATATGCATAGATTTGCAGTAAGCATAAACTTTGCAGAGAGCTAGGGATACTTGATGCTATTTTTATGTTCATGAGCAACATATTTCTTCAAGATATGATGTATCCATAATGTCAAAAACAAAAAAACCTTTTGCACAGAGCAGCTGAGAGGTTATTGCAAACAGGCATCTAAATATAATACTCCATATCTCGTTTCTTGCAACCAAAGATTTTACACACCTAACTGTGCAAATTCATGAGAACCAATTGTATGAACTCCTACACTTCCAAAGTATATGTTTGACATTGTCCTCCAATTCAAAATTGAATCTAAAATCTGGGTTTTGCYTCCTTCAGGCATATTAAAGGTGTTATTAAGCCCTAATTATGTATTTTAAGAAAGACTGTCCTCATTTTTGCTACCAAATAAGCCACTATATCTTGMGACATACATCAGTCTGAGAAATGATAGTCCAATTTTGCTTGGCGAACAGAAATAGCATTTTGCCTTTTCTATTGCTGATATTTCAGTGGAGGGTTGAGAAAGGATAAGTGCTGTAAAATTGAATAGAAAATTTCAGTGGAAATTGACAATCTCATACTACCTYAAATGCATAGAAAAGAGTATTCAGAAGTAAGCCAAAATGCTAAGAGTCATTAAAAATATATTTATGAAATGTTCTGCTTTCAAGAGGTTTGAAACAGACAGTACTGCACCTGTTGCCATTCCTGGGTTCATTAAGCTGACAGAAGTTTCTAACTATCATAGTTTTGGATACTCTGCCTCCATTATGCTTCAAATGTAATATTTTATAACACTATACATGAGTATATATTTGGGGAGTGGTGTGGTGAAAATGGTGGATTCTACAGTTGAYACAGATGTCAAAAATAGATTTCTATCCAAAGGTTAAAATTCATCCTTGAAACYCATAGGCGCTTATAATCAAAACACAATTTTTTCAAATCTCATCTTTTTTTTTTGAATCTGCTCTAAAATCTGGAGACACTTTTAAAATATAAGAATGCTATTATGGATAAAAATCAAGGTTTCAGTGGCTTAAGTTGTGATTTTGAAACATATGTTCAAAAAATTATATCAACATTTTCATCTTTAAAGTGTATTTTTTCATTCATCCTAAAGATCCATCAGGACTCAGTTTAGTCACAGATGAAGAGGAAGTGAAATCCTGGATTTGTTTATAGACAATTTATTTCAAGATAAGGTATTTAGTTTATAACGGAGGAAAAGTTTATATGTGGTCCCTTAAAAATGGGAGAATATGAATATATGGTTGAAATCATATATGTAAATAAAGCAGAATTTTACAAACTTACATAGGAATTAATTTGATTTTATAGTAAAGAAAAATGCTTCTTGATTACAATAAAAATTGTATATTTGCATTTTGGACAGCTGTAGCTGCAGACTCTTCATGATCATGCCTAAGACTTTTGGCCTTTAGTCTGCAGTACAAATATGATTGGTAAGTGATTATTCCAAACTCAGTGTTACAGATATTTTTKAAATGATGAAATATTCTCTACTACTGTTAAAATAGTGCTGCGGGGATCAAAAATAAATTGAGAATTGTTGAAAAAGAAGAGAGCACATAGGCAATGGCCAGATAASATGATTTTTGTGACACCCTATCTAGATCATAGTCCCAGACCTACCTTTTTATTCAGAAATATATAATACAAATGCAGGAAAATTATTTGAAGAGCTGTAATTGGAAAACTTCCTCCAGGTTCAACATCTCAGCCTGCTCACTGCATTCTTGTTCTGGCTTTATCTTGCTCTCCGTTCCCCGTTGGGTTAGTAAGTCTTGATTGTGTTCTAGGCAAACACTTCCTGTTYCTTAAATCATACAGGGAGTTTCCCCTTCCCCACTTGCCCTCTTAAATGTCATTGCAGAATTGCAGAAGCAGGCAGGGCTTTTAAAAACTCAAAATATCCCTTGGCCCTCAATGTTCTTCTTAGATCATTGAACTATAGCAATATTCTGGTTTGTTTGGTTGTTTTTTCTTTCATAAGCAAAAGCAAAATGRGGGGAGGTTAATAAAATCTATTTAAAATGTGAACCTAATTTGCAATTTAAAACACCTTGAAGGAATATGTTGCCTATAGACCTGAATRATTAGGTTATTAGTAAAAAAATATTCTTACAATTAATAGAACACTATTTACTCTACCTAGAAACTCTGTATAAAGCTGTGCTGCCATGAGGAAGCATAGTATTCATTTACATACCAATGAATCTATAAAATTAAAATTGAAATGTCCAAAATTTGAGTAAAGAAAACTAATAAATAYGGGAGAACACAGCATGTGAAAGCTTTAAGCTCAAACCATGTTGAAAACCAATTTTKTTTACTGACTTGATTTTCTTGCTGTCTCGGCCTCATTTCAGTATCCCACAAGTCATTTCACACACAGCTAAATAAAATATTTTACAGAACCATCAGTCCTTTTTAACTCCAAGTTTATGTTCTTCCCATGCAAATACACACATCATATGTGATTATGTATAATGTACCCCAATAAACAGGACTTTAGTCRTTGCTGGTTAAAGGGATTGCCTTGGCCTGATCTTCTTTTAATTTGTTTAAACAACTGACTGGTGACCAACTGAGCACTGCTTCAACTGTTTCACCTGAAACACTGTCAGTGTCACCTAGGACTCACCAAAGGAGTCATTAAACAACATGCAACATTTTTTTATATTGTGTCTCGGAAGATCATTTTGCCACTGGAAACTGTAGCTGGGAAAAATGCAAAGGAGACAGACTATGATCTGGGGAGATATAAAGATAATAAAAAAATGGATTCCAGTCCTGGAGATGTACAAAGCCTCAGCATGAACATATTTCTTCTCTGCAGACCTGGCAATGTCTCTTTTAGTCATCTTATTCCCCCTGTCATGGGAAGACTGGCACCACCGAGTTTAGGGCCCAAAACCACACTGATAAAAGAGAATAACACCAAGAGAAAGGGACAAATGCTAGAAAATTTTCTTCCTTGACAAGCATAAAGGTGTTATTAATGCAGCTCRTCTTTTATACCAGATGCCGAGTGGAAATATTACCGTAGCTGGACTAGAGATAAATGTGAGATGTTCTCTTCAGATCCCTAAAGTTTTCATTAAGCTGAAAATTTTAATTTTCATTTATATATATTCTCTTTCATCCACATTAAAATTCTGCATGTGTATATGCATTTTATTGATACATACGTGTATACATCATTGGAGTATTTATCCATCTCATCTTTCTTTAGGCATTAGCTATTGCTTTACCTTTAAGTATGTTAAGAACTCAAGCTCTTCCCTATTGTTCTGCCTCTACCACACCCCTCATCCATCATCATTTTTAATGTGTTTCATCCGCTTTCACAAATCCTTCCATGGCAGGTGTTCATAAATCTGTTTGCTCCCAGGATATATACTTACCCCTAAGCTTATTAACTCGTAGTCCCTATTTCCTAAACTTATGAGCTAACAGATTTTCCTTCCCTCCCATAAATCCATTTGCTTCAGCAATGCATATGCTTTTTTCTCCTGTGCTGAAGTAGAAATTCCCTGTTTCAGATAGATAATCTCCTAAATGTCTCTCAGGGAGCAAAAATGAAGGAAAGCAAACCAGTTTACTTCCACAGTTGTGCATTGCAAGAATGGGGAATAATAATGAAGCACCTCTTGTWTTACTTGGAATTTAAGTAACTTGATTAGCTGGGTTTGGAACATAGTAGAAATATCTTCCAAAGGGTTTCAAAACTGTCCAGTCCTATCAACAGCAAACACAAAAATCACAATTCCTCTTGCTTATGTGAAAGCTGCCCAGAGCTTTTTATCCTTTTTTAGGATATGTGTGTCAGGGAAGGAGTAGGTAGTGGTCTTAATCTGTGTTCTTTGGAAATAAACTGTTGATTGCAGGGTAGATCAGGCTATCTCTTGGAGAATAGTTCCAAATTTTCTGAAGWGAGATTTTTCAATTTTCTTTATAAAGGTGTGATTTTTTTTCCAATGCTTTTCAAGGAACCAGAGGAAAATAAGAATGTTAATTTTCTAAATGAAGGTAGTGGGACAAAAAAAAACCAAACAGAGCAAATGTTAGCTTGAGGTGGTCCAAGGAGTTATGAATTTGTATCCATGTGACACCATAGCTCATGATTATTTTAGCAGACATTGGTTTGGGACATAACAGATCAGCAGCTATACCTTGCAATATATAAAATGCTTGTGACATTACTGGACACTTGAAAGGATATTKGAATAAAGGGGGAAGCATGGGAAAATACAAAGCTAAAATTGAATAATCAGTCTACTCCCCCCATCAGAGAGGTGTGTGGTGTGTTCTTTAATCACATTTACCTTACACTGCCACTGAAAGAGATGGCTYTTTGCAGGCATTTTTGATATAAAAAGCAATGATACTACAGGAGGGAGAACGGAAGAGAAGTGACAGGGATTTGTRTTGCAGTGTGCCATCCTTATACGCTACGAAGCAAGTTATTTTAGTTTCTTACTTGTTTCAGAATGTAGGCCTATTAGATRCTAAAAATGGTAAGATTACCCTTTCAAAAATCGTTCATTATATTGTATCAAKTCTTGGAAGGAAGTCTAGGAAGAAAAAAGTATACATTCCACTTTAAATGAGGTACTGTATTGTGATATTTACAAGAAAAAACACAGACAAATCCAGTTTTAATGAGCCATTATACTATATAAGGAKAGGAAAGCAGATAGATATATTCTTGAAATGAACTATAAAACCAATGAGAGGAAGCAAAGAAAAGACAGATTCGTTGCCTAAAATGAGCCCTGAAAGAGGTGAAAGCATAAGGCATAGAGATAAAAGTTTCATCTTACTAACATCTCTACTGTTTTCTTTTCCRAAAGTTCAAATGTTCATTACAGATTCATGAGGTTGGTGAGGATGATAAATAATAGTAAAGATCATACAGTTGTCCTTTATACCCATTATTATTCATTTGTTTTACAAAGAAAACAAGAAGATATAAATGAGCATTTGGCCTTAATGGAGCTGGGAGTTGTATGAAATGAAAGGTAGCAGACAAAAAGGAAAATGTGAGGAAGCGAAGGCAACATAAAAGTAAAGTAATTTTTACTGTAATGCAATAATATATACAACATAAATTTCATTCAATTAAAGGAATTTCAGATTTAGRCATTTATTATATCTAGCTTACAGCAAGATTCTAAATAGCCAGCAGCTTTCTTCTCCAGCTAAAGCATCTTTGGTACTTTTAAAATGTTTCAGTTTAATATTATAAAAACAGTATTATGGTGAATATATGGATGATTATTTTAAAGTGAGATAATTTAGCCCTTTAATTTCAAAGCCATAAACATTAGATGTATTTTTCTGTCATTAGATTTGTTTTCTTCCAAAACCTAAGTAACAGCAAAATTGGTACAATTCTGTGAAGCATTTAGATTTTACCAGAGTTTTATTTACCAGAGGAAAATGGGTCTGACAGCATTTTCTTATTCACTTTTTRAACAATGTATTTTCCAGAAGCATTATTTTGAAAGATTCAAGTAAATAGTTTGGCACTTCACCTTACCAGTGGAACCATGCTGTAAAAAAGCCCACCCTCTAATAGATGAATAAAAGAAAAAACAGAAATCAGTTAAGCCTCCTTATAGAGGAGTACCAATTATGAAAAGTCAGCAGTAAAAAAAAGAAAGATATAAAGGATTTGCAAATACAAAATGTAACACCCATAACAAGGTCAGAAATAACCCAGAGTTAAATTTAAGAGGAAAATAACTCCCTAGGCTTGAATCAAAAGCAAAAAGGCTGTCTTTCTGCATAGCTTGTAGCAGTGATATACAGTTATAGGGTAAGTGTGAAGTATTCTAATCAGAGACATATCAGCTTGTGACCTTGAAATCAAGTATCTGAATGAGTCAAACAAATAAAAGTGAGGTTAGATAAAAGCTAGATGAGGACAGGTAGCTAAAATAGATTATTTTAGCAAAACTAGTAATTCTGATTTTAGCAGGTAGCAGTCATAACTTGCCCAGCATGGAATTTTCTGTCTATCCTGTAGCCAAACTCCTTATCTGAAGTGTGTTTTGGCTCCTCATTTTGAATTTTGGAAGAGGTAAAATAATTCATTCCACTTGTAGCTGGGAATTTTGGGACCTGTTGTTAAGGAAACTTCCCRGTCTGACCATTCMCAGGACCCTGGCAGTCACACTCCCAGTGCCAGCGGCTTCAACTGCTGGGACCAAAACACCTTCAGAGCATGAATCTACCACTGACCTGACTAAAGCAGGACAGTTAACTTTCAAAATTCCAAAGCATTGGTAAAACTGGAAAGCATGCAAGAAATTATCATTTCTTATTCACAACAGGACATCGTAAGAGGTTTCTCACTAACCGGCTTTTAAATTCAGAGCATAATTAAAGAAAATATGCTCAGAATAAAAATAAAACCTATTTCCCCAATAATAATTCGAGCAGTATTGAAAATCAGATCTAGACCACAAATATTAAAATATAAATGCAAAATTAATATATTTAATATGTTTGCAAGACCAGTTTTACTAAGATCACCATTTAATAACATTCTTGTGTAAAACCAAGGTGAATGTTTGAATTTAAAAAGCTGCTAGTTACAAGACTTTTCTCTGTGCCCATGCTGTGGTTTCAGATCTTCTCATATCTGACATATGAGTTTAAGTACAGTAGGGCAGCAGAAATTCTCCTGCTGGCCCATTCTCACCCTTGGAATAACATTGTCCTAATAAACAAAATACAGAATTCCATCTCAGCTGATACACAGAGCACCAAGAACACATTTGCTTAGATACTCCTGTTGTAGGGCTGCTGTTTGGATTTGTCTCTCTTTTGTGACATTTGCAGAAGTTCCTAGTGTCCAAAGCACTTGGCAGTTAAAGCAAATGCTTTCCTTCTACTTAGCCCATGAACCAGGCTGCCTAGTTTGTTCCAGGAGAAATCCTGTGGCACAATTCATTTGTGTGCAATGCCAAAGTTTAAATCCTGGCTGGAGGCAAGCTGAGGACAGCACAGCCTTCCCACTTGCTCCAGTGGGAACTGAATCACATTTTTGAGCTGCAGAAAACTTCAGTTAATTTTTAAGGCAAATTTTTAAAGTTATATATATTTTCTTAAAAGTTCTGAAAGGAGTATCCACACTAAAGTACAAGAATGGAAGGTTAAAGTCTCATTTATGGTTTCTTAACTTCTCATTTCTGTTATTAAAATTTTATATTATTCATAAATTTAAGAGCCTTTTTTACTCAGATTTTTAACTTTCTTCGCCTTACACATCCATATTTCTAAACAGGTACCATGCCATAAAGACCAACATCTAGGAACTAACTGGATTTTCTCTTATTCTACCTTTTCACTTTATTAATAATAATAATATTTTCATTGCAGATATGTATTTCTGATTGAGAAAAATAGTATTTGTCACTTAAGAACAATGAAGAAAAGTAAATCATATTAAAAAATATTTATGCATAAGGTATCTTGATTATGAAATATATAATGTTTGTATTTCTGGATTAAATTAATAATTTAGAATTACTATATTGAGGATTTTGAGTTTCAGTCACTGAAAGGTTGTCATTTGCATATGAAAATTCCTCAAGACAAATTTCATTGTAACTTATGTCAAAGAACACATTGCAGTGGCATATTCCATGATCTTCACTTTTTGAAAGTACTTGCAATGAATCAGGGCTATAATGAAAAAAATTTCTCATGTTTTTGAAGGAGTTTAAGTAATTGCAATCTTATTTAAGTTACTATTACTCTACTGATTTYATGTATTTCATACTTCTTACATATAGTGTTTGAGACCTTCAGAAAGCTTACAAGATTTACTCTTGAARCACTCGTGAGATAGAGAAGTGCTACTGATTTCATTTTAAAAGTGAGATGAGCAAGACGCAAAGGTGACATCGTGTGGAACATGAAAGTTACGTAAGTGGTCTTGAAAATCTCTGTCTAAATGATTCAGTCATGCATGCAGTACAAGACTGCAGAACAAAAATTAGTTTCAGAATTTGAAAGTTGAATCTTACACCCTAACCAATGAAGTAACTTTCTAAATAAAGTATTAAATGTAAAGTATTGTAAAAAAGTATTAAATGTAAATCTTTTAAAGAGTTACAACTTCTTTAGAACCCCTTTCAAAGCAATGTCAGCAAGCAATATCAAGGGACTTTAGGTCTGCAAAAAGGAACAGGTATCATTCAGTAAAGTGTATGAATAAATTCATTGTGCTTAATGAACCCACATTTTGTGCATGAATAAAGGTCAGTCTGGTACAGCATATTTTAGATAACACAAACACCTAAATAGTAATCTTTTGTCGACTTTAGATCTACAGTTACCTTAATGTATTTGTTGAGTCAATCAGTCACTTAGGACGTGATTCAGAATCTTTTTCATGGGCTTATTTTGTTCCCACTTAGTTTTTGGCTTTGGAAAAAACAAGATTAAACTTTTTGGAAAAATAATCATGAAAATGTTTTAAATTATTATTTAATTTTTATTAATTATTATTTAATTATTATTAAAATAATTTTAATAGGGAAATAATATCCGTTTTGGACACTATCTAAGTTTGTATCACATATCGTATGTTCCAAAGGACTGAACTCCTCTTTATAGTTTAGTAAGCAGAAAGCCATTCCTTACTTACACTTTTCTATATAATCCCATTGACATATACTTGTTAAAATATTAACTGTGAAGTATTTAGGCCAGATTTAAATGCAGTAATAAGTAAGGGATTTGCATAATACTGGGCAGTGATGGCAGCTTTGAAATGCCAGCATCATTTTTCACAATTGAAAGCATAGTGCCTTTGCAAAGAATCATTTATTAATACCAAACCACTGTTTCAATAAAGCATTAGAATTTCCTGCATAGAACAGCCCTTGGGCAGCATTCTGAAGTAATAGTGAATTGCTATTCTAATCCACAATGGAACATTTTAATAAGTGTGATAAATGACTCACAAAGGCCTTCAGATTTCAACGTCAGTAGAATTGGAATCAGGCAAAGGCTGGGTCTGGATGATAGATGTTCAGGATTTTTGTGGTAAACAGTTCGCAATGTCAGGACGATACCAGCTTATTGAACTTTCAGAGACTAAATTCCTGTCCATTTGTCATCTGGTTGCTAGAAGACATAGATATACATAGAGTAATAGACTTACATTCTTTATCAGCTGATACAATCCTGTAACTCCTGGACCGCTTGAGAGAGATCAGAAAATGAAACATTTAGCAACAAGTGAAAAAACAACAAAAGACTAAATAAAACTAGCATTTATTTATTCCTGCAAGTCTTTTTACATCTTTATATTGTAAGCACAAAGCTAGAACAATTCCTGGTACAKATAATACTCCCACTAAGTCACTCTKYTTTTTTACCATACTTTCAAACTTCTGTGAAATTAGTCTCTTTTGCTTGTTTTCATGCAAAAAGAAGAAATTGTATGGTTACATTATTAATTGCTTTTAGAGTTAAAAACAGTTTTAATATTTCACATTGAAGAAAAATCAGGAATAATTTTGCTGGTTTTCTGTAGCTTTCCATCTATGTCATACCCATCCTGGAGGTAATAATATTAGAATTTTTAAAAACATAAAAGGCGAGAGAATGAAAACCAAGAAGATGCTTGAGTAGAATGGTAGTGTGATTGAGTTTTACTAGGTTAGATCATACATTGAAAGTAGGTCCATCTTGCATAATTTTCCCTATTTAAAACTTTGTTGCTGAATGTAAATTAGTTTGTTCAGGCTCCCTCAAGAAAGAGCAAGAAAAACAGTTCATCTATGTATTTGATACTTCCTCTAAAACAGCCTTTTTCCCTCTGTGCTATGCAGGAGGCCTTTCTTAGTCTTGGTGGTTAAATTTATGGGGTGAATATTGGAGAGATTAATTCTATTAGTAGAGAAATTTCTCTTGTACTCTCTGGTTAGGACATTATTTTTTCTTAATGGCAAGCTAATAGGAGGATAAACTACCATAATTTTTTCTTACCACAATGACAGAACAAATAATCTTTTAAATGACTGTTAAATGCTCACTGACTCCAGTGGTGGTGATTCAGTCCTTGTGCAAATCAGTTTCATTTATTTAATCCTTTTTTAAATGGGCCTTAAAATATTCAGAATCAAACCCTCTATTATTTAATATTATTGGACTGTTTCTATATTGCCTTAAATAACATGGTGTATCTTAAAGTGTGCAGAGAACACCAAGGAAACAAGAACTTGGGCTGTGTTAGTAGTAAAAGGCAAAGCAAGTGATGTTCCAAGCCAGGGATGTGTTATTTAGTGACAGTGGATGAAGAAGCTTGAGGAACTTGATGATTTTTCTGTCTCAGTCTTCAAACTCTCTTAGGCCCTGTGCCTGGCATGTGTGAGAGGACAGAGTACAGAGTCCAGTTTTGGACAAATGAACCCCGGAAAGACGCTGATAAATTGGAGTGATTTGAGAGACCTGAACTTAGTAGGGGCTGGAGAACTCATCCTGTAAGGAGAGGCTGAGGGACCTGGATTTGTTCAGCTTGAAAAAGAGATGGCTTTGTGAAGACCATCCAACACCTGTGTTTTGGTGTTTTGCACCAGGAGGTGCTGGTTCATCATGATTGTAGTAAGAAATGCCCTCAGATTCTAGTATATTGTTTAAAATGTTATTTATTAGAGCGAATATTATAAAAAGAGAAAGTCATAGATCTTTTCGTATCCCTTCAGCAAGCAATGTAAAATTCTTGTAGCACTGAACAGGACTCCAGCCCATGCTCAGCATGTCACACAGGCCCCATCCATAGCACAGATCCTCCCTTCCATCCTCCAGGCTATTAAAGGATGTTTTAACAAGGAAACAACCCTGTTAATTGCTTTTACAGTCAAAAAAGAAATGATGCTTTGTATGAGAGTTTCTTGCTACCCTTGAAGATATATGCAAGGCTATGCTACTGGTGCAAAAAAAAAAMCCCAGAGTAAAAATTCTTGTTTTGAATTTATCTTTCTACATTGCATAAATAGAAATTACTCTGAAGAACAAAGGGGATCTGRGTTACTAACTCTGGAAAAGCAGAAAAAAATCAATAGATATGTAAGTTATTTACAAAATACTTGTAGGTCTTTGGCTTCTTAATCTCAGAAATTTCTCCTAATCTTTACTAGTGAGCTGAAGAATACTTGGTAGGGACAAGTAGAAGTTTAATTAATGTTTAACTTCACTTTAAAGAGCACTTGAAAAAAATGTGAGAAATAACAAAAGTGGTTGTAGAATTTTCCACAAGGATCATCAAGTCCAGCTCCAGGCCCTGCACAGGACAGCCCCAAGCATCAYACCATGTGCCTGACAGCATCATCCAAATGCTTCTTGAACTCTGGCTTGGGTCTGAGACCATGAGTTTCTAGAAGAGATTCTCTACATCAGTCAGAAAAGAAAAGCCAAAGAGACTGTACAAWTAAGGGAGAAGTGGTAAGAACACATATGAAGAAGGCTGAGATGTTTAAAAAGTTCTTGACTTCAATCTTCAGTGGCAGTCAGGCTTCCCACTTCTCTAAAGTCCCTAAACCTCTAGGTGGGGGTTGGGAGAGCAAAGACCCTCCCATTGCAGCTGGGAGAGTTTGAGACCTGAAGGAACTGAATAGCGACCAATACACATGAGAAAGTAGGAAATATCACTCCTACTTTACAAAGGGGAGAAAGGAATGTCAGGGGATATACAGGCTGATGAGCCTCATATTTGTGCCTGGGAAGAGCATGTAACAGTTCCTTATGTAAGCAGTRTTCAGGAACACGCAAGACAAATGGGAGATTTCAGACTGAGCACAACRTGACCAAGAGCAGCCATGTCTGACAATTTGGTGACCTTCTACGATGGAGTGACTGCAATGGTTGGTGGGAGAAGACCAGACAGCGTTATCTGCCCACACTTTTGTAAGGTTTTTCACATGGTCCCATATGACACCCTTATCTCCAATTTAGAAAGACATGGATTTGAAGGGTGGACCATTTAGTGGACATGGAATTGGCTGGAGAGACACAGCCAGAGGGCTGTGGTCCATGGCTTTATGTCCAGACGGAGGCTGATGATGATGATGATGATGATGATGATGATGATGATGATGATGATGATGATGATGGCACCCACCAGTGCTCCAGTTGGGACTGGGGCTCTTTGATATCTTTATCAATGACGTAGACAGCAAGAATGAGTACACCCTCAGCAAGTTCTCAGATGGCAGGAAGTTGACATCAGTGCAGTTGACACCAATSCAACCTAAGTTCTTCCAGAAGTAAACTGAAGTTTGTTAATCTCAATCATGTCATGCAAATATAATTATGACAAATGAGATTGTTAAATCTGTGAAAAATCTACAATACAAAAATTGATCCTATACATSTGTTAAATAATTTTACAGCATGCAGCCTTTTTTACTTGGGGTTTTTATTGGTAGACTATTGAAAATGTAGAACGGTGTAAATATGTGCAAAATGAAGATATTACAATGAAAGATAAAAATACACATCCACCTTGCATCGTAGTATCAAGTTCAAGTGCAGTTCTAAATAAAAAATTCTGAACCCGGAAATATCTAATAYAAATTTCAATTTATACACCATACTCAGCAGTACATCAGAACAATTCCTCCCATCTGTGTGAGCATCAGAAGATGACTGATACCTGCTTTTGCCTCTTTTCTAASTTTGCAAGGTACCCTTTSAYAATTAGCATRGYAAAGCCTAAAGTTTTAAAGAAAAGRGTAAATGTAAATCTAAAAGCACTGATGTAGTATGGCAAGGAAAGTACTTTTGTTGCAGAGTCATTAACTTAACTCAGAGTCACAACATCAAATTTCAGTGCATGGTATTGGCTGTGTTGGTGCTGTTCCASTGTGATTGACAAATACTTTCCTCGGTAGTATACACATAAATGTGTGTTTATAGAATGAATATTTTTTACTTCCATTCACATCATTAGACTTGTTTTACCAGAATTCTTAGCTCAGATGTAATGCTTTGAAATTTGGCTCTTTGCTTATTTGTACTTCCTTCTGACCAAATATACTTCAGGATTTTACTTTTTAAATCCTGCTCACATGACAATTTCAGCTAAATRTGTTTCACCTAGAACTGCTTATCTGTACCTCATGTCCTGGCATGCATTTATTACTTGACTKAAGAGACCTGATCCTCAGATTTTAAAGCTGTTTTTCTGATATTTAAGTGCCTGCATCCGAGAGATTTTTTAAAGGTGCAGACTTCTGCTGGCTGTTCTATGCCCTAAACCAACAGATTTTTGTTAAAATGCTTAAATTCTCCATTGGGGTTTTTAATATTGCCTCATATTTTCTATTATTGACTGAAAAAATGTATTAAATAAGATTTTCTCGCATGAAAATGGATAAATGGGATCCTATGCTTTCTTGCATAAAAATGGATAAATGGGGTCCTATGCCACAAATGTGGCAGGTATTTTTATAGCCTCTGAGAAGCTACRATTTTCAAAATCATAGACGAGGTTGCTCATAAGCCCATGCAGCCTTTTCTTGATCACTTCCAGGAATGGGGCAACCACAACTTCTTGGGCAACCTGATTTTGTTATATCCATCACAGCAAAGAATTTMTTTCCGATATCTAATCTAAACCTGAGTTTAAAGTCATTACCCCCTGTCCTATCAKTACATTCCATTTCTGACAGTCCCTCTCCAGTTTTCTTGTCAGTCTCCACTAGGTACTAGAGGGCTGCTATGAGATSTCCCTGAAGTCTTCTCTTCTGCAGGCTGAACAATCCCAAATCCCTCAGTGCCTTCACAGGAGAGGCGCTCCAGCCCTGTGATCATTTTTGTACCCCTCCTCAGGACTTGCTGCAATGTGTCCATGTGTTTCATATGTTCTGAACACACTGTTCCACATGGCATCTCATGAAAACAGAGTAGTAGAGCAGAACTACTTCCCTTGAACTTCTGGGGAWGCTGTGCTGATTTTATGTCTTTTTCTTTTGTATATATTTTACATATTCCCTGTATTCTTAGCAYACATATTTGTAGCTGTTGTAGCCTGTTAGTGTAACTTAGTTCCAGTATTTTTCTAGGCAGAAAGACTAAACATTCTAAAAGCCTTCCAGCTGAGGGCCTGAAACCCCTGTGCTGTCTTGGCTCTCCATGGAAACCAAGGTTGAAACCAGCCCTTTGAGACATATTGTTGTAAACAGGGTTCAAGCCTCATCCAAGGGGGAAGACTCTAAAAGTTGCCAGAATTGGGGGGACATTATTTCTTCTATTAAACTTCTTATTGGGGAATCTTTGTCAGATATGCTAAGTTGCAAATTATTTAAAAATTGTATACTTTTCATGTGCGCTGTGCATGTTCAGCATTTTCCACCTTGACAAATTGTGCACCTAAGRATCCTTATTAAAAGAGGTATTCCCCTTTTTACCTTAACTGTGTCTGGCTCATAATTCTAGGACCAGAGAAAAAGGCATCACTGCTCATGAATCTTTGGATGSCCCCCAGGGTAAAGCTGAGTTTCTGGGCTGAAAGGCCACATTGCCTGGACATTTTCAGTTTCTTGTAAACCGTCATGGTTACAGGAGGAAGAATGTCAACAGGGGTGCAACCAAACTGTGTATCCTACACCCACTATTATTCCTGATTATTCCTGATGAACTGTTAATGGAGGGTCATTTGCAACAGCTGCCCAGTGAACACTCCACCCCTCAGGCTAGCTGGGTGTTAAATGAGATAAGGAAAAAGAGGCAGCCCTGTGAGGCAAAGTAACGTTTCTTTTTCTTTCTACCAATGAGTCAGCCCTGAGAGCTCAGTCTGGGGAAGCAGCAGCACAGTCCCACCCAAGCTGACCCTCTGGGTGAGCCCCTGCTCCCTCCAAGAAACCYCAAGAAAAAGGCTCTSGAATCTCTTACTGGCACTGGCATCAAACTGTTGGGAGTGGGACGAATGGAGGTTCCCCTCCCTCTGCAAGCTTAGTTTAAAGCCCTCTTTGCCCTCCTGGCAAGCCTATGACTGAAGCCCTCAGCTCCCAGCACAGCAGGTATTTCAAATGGAGCCACATGGTCTAAGCAGATGATGAAACACAGAGAGTTTAAGTTAATATCATCAAACATCTTAGTAAATTCATAGCCTACAGCATCTGGAATATTTTTCAACTTTTGGACATGTCACTGAAAGTTGCAATGATTGCTGTTAAATATATTATTTTAGGCTTGTCAGAAACCTGTCATTTTTTTCATTATTATTAAACTGAGTGATTTTTAAGTTTTGTAATGGAATGACAAAACCAACAGTTCCTAATATAGTGTCAGCAGATGTTTATTCAAGGGGAAAAGAATAAATGGCATTACATTTTCAGTTTTCTACAACCACAGACAGRTTATTGGTGAGAAATTATTAATAATAACTTAAGGGAATTAGAGAGTTTACAAAATAATAGGTAGAAGGGAATGGATTTCACATCCGCAGTGCATCTATGATTTATTCAGTGCAATTCTTCTGTGGAAAGGTATAATGAAAATAGAACTTACTTCTGCTGTTTAGATGGTTTATTTGATTTATTTTTTCTTTATAAAGAAAATGAGTTTCTTATTACTCTCTTGGCATGTGAGATTAATTGATGGTAATTTAAATTATATTTCAAATATATAATGGTCAGAAGAGACAGGAAAAAATAATAGAAAGCATAAAATGCACAACATTAGCAACTTTTCTTTTTAATAGTTTCTCAAATACATTTTTCATGTTTCTCTTGTTCCTTGGGACAAGGAATGCATGTAAATATCCTAAGGGTGGRTGTCAGGAGAATGGGGCCAGACTCTCTTCAGTGGTGGCCAGCAACAGGACAACAGCAAGGGGCATAAACTGAAACACAGGAAGTTCCATCTGAATATGATGAAAAACTTCTTTATACTGAGGCTGCAAACAGGCTGCCCAGAGAGGTTGTGGAATCTCCTTCTCTGGAGGTATTCAGAACATCCCTGGATGCAATCCTGTGCAACCTGCACTTGGTGAACTTGCTTTAGCAGGGGGTGTGGACTGGATGATCTCCAGAAGTCCCAATCCCAACACTTCTGTGATTCTGTGATTTTGTTAATTTATCAGTCTAAGTGTTTATTCCAAGAGAGTGTTATATCCTGATGAATTTTTTAGGGTACAGCCAAGCAAAAAAATGAATAAATAAAACAACACAAAGATCAAAACAATTCTGACTGAGCYAGTGATACTTGTTGCTCATATACTGTTTGATATTTTCTGTCTCGTAGTTTATGCATCACTTCTGGAGGTTAAGTGAGTATAGAATCACAGATGTTGTATTCATCGGTTCTTTTTTTGTCTCCCCTTTTCCATTTATTTTTTTTTTGCAATTCAACCACTAATTTCTCTTGTTCTCACAAGTTAACAGAGAAATACCGTTAAAGATCTGTAAAGGTCAAAGTTTATCTTTAACATGGACTTCAAAGATAATAATTCTGTCATAATAGAAACATCAATGGTATGCGTTAGATTGGAGCTTTAAAGATCATTCCAACTCCTCTGCCAAGGGTAGGGACATATTCCACCARACCAGGTTGCTCAGAGCTCTATCCAGTCTAATTTTGAACACTTACACAACTTCTCTAGGCAGTCTATTAAAGTGTCTCACTAACTTCGCAATAAATAATTTCTTATATACAACCTGAACCTTCCCTTTTTTAGTTTAAAGCCATTACCTCTTTTTTATATCACTACAGGCCCTGGTAAAAAGTGTCTCGCCATCTTTCTTGTAACCAACAAATTTTCCCCAGAGCCTTGTCTTCTTCAGGATGAGCAACCCACTTCTCTCAGCCTGTCTTCATTGGATAGGTGCTACAGCCTTCTGATAATTTCTGTAGCTGTTTTCTCTCTCTGCTTTAAGAAGTCCATGCATTTCCTGCACTGGAGACTACAGAACTGGATATGGTGCTCCAGCTGCAATCTCACAAGAGCAAGGAATAGGGGAAAAAATAAACTCCCTCCATCTGCTGGTCCCACTTCTCGTGACTGCAAACTTCTTGACTGTAAATGGGGATTGCTGAGTCATATCTAAATATTTTACCTTGTTAAATTGATTGCAAATTCTGAAATGCTCATGTGAGCTAATAGTTAATACAGTTTCTGGCATTACTTACTTTCATAGCTTTTTGCTGCAAAGTTCATAGCTTTACCATGTTTCTTGGTAGAACAGCTGGAAGGAAGTTTTGTGACATCTAAGTTGGTTTGACTTATTAAACTAAAATATTCGAGTTCAATCAACAATTTGACATGTTCAAAATATCAACTAAATTTAGGCTTGAGGAGAGCTCTTTCTGTGTAATCTTCAAGACAATTATAAATAACACAGTTAATAAACAATAAGGCTGCAAGCCATGTATCCAAGTAAAATAAAATGAAAGGTATGGCTGAGAAAAATAATGAAAATTTATTTAAAAAATTCTGAATCGATTATATTCTTAGATGTGTTCAGGTGAACATAAACTACTTTCAATGACATTAAATTGGATATTTTACAGTCATTCTCTGAAAATAAAAATTACTACTTTGTGAATATGGATAATGTTTTTTCCCATATATCTTTCCTCCCAACTGCAATGTACATTTCTCTTTAAAGTTATTCAGGTTGTCAATAAATGGGTTTGAAAGTAATTGGTGTCAGTTACCAGCAGTCTCAACTCACAAAATGTTTATGATTTCCTTGACTTTCTCCTTGGTGACATGACTCCCTAGAGTATTGTCTGACTTCTTCCTTTTACATACTCCCTCTTTCTCCCAAAAGACAAATTCTGAAGCTAAAGAAAAAAAGTCAGGCTGGTTACAGAAGCATTAGGCCTTTTGGGATTCCTCCCTGAAGTAGCACGTTCCCATAAGACTCATACAGCASATCATATCTGGCTCCTAATTCCATCCTACTCCCTCCATCCCTTTCTGAAGAAATAATGCTGTAGCTACTAGATTTAACATGGAAAGACAGCATCACAGTAGTCAAAGAAATACATAACATTCCAGACCAAGTAGGACCCCAAACTGGTTCCTAGGTCATTGTTTGCGCCTTTTAGGAATCTGTTTCATCTTGCCTGTGTATCATGTTCAGAAAAATAGCTTAAAATGAGGGAATTGTACTATCCCACCAGCAAACATTTTTATGTCTTATGGCTAGATCTTTTTCTTCATCTTCTGAAGACAGTATTCAACTCTATAAGTAGTCTGATTATTGAAATAAGACTATTCAAACACTTTTTATGAATAGTAGTGACAGAATCATGACCTTTGAGATGACTTGAATGAAAGCCTTATTTGTGTTGTTAAGATCCAGATGTTCATTTTCTTGTCTATAATTATCAAGGAGGATGTGGCTGCATAAGGCTCKGTAACTATAGAGAGAACTCTTGTATTTTATGGAATATCTATGTCTCTTTATAGGCTCATACGTACCATTAGGGAACCAAAGGCATTTGAGATATAAAAKGAAAATCTCTTGTTATCTCTGTCAGGTCTCATGAGTAATATTAATCATTATTTTTGTCCTTTTTATTTATCTAATTTTTTACTACTATGAAAGACATAGACACCTGAAAATATAATTAAAAAGGGAAGGTTTGCATCCRTTAATAATAAGCTTCCCTACATTGCCCTGTACTGTGTCCCTTGAAAATATGAACTGCAAGGATCTCATATTGACAATGTAAATTTGGAAGCAAGATTCAGCTTTTTCTTATTTTCAGCAACTGCGTTATCTGGTCTCCCCMAAAAAATTTAATAGAAAAAATATAACTGCCTACATATGACGGCCACAATGTTGGGGCCTTTAAACAGTTTTAACTCTCTGAAGGGAATGAAAGTGCAGTAGGTACCTAAAGGATTACACCATATAGAAAGTCATGCATTGTAACTTTATTAATGATAGGCTGAAGTTACTTGTCTATRTTTCGGATTCCAATTCCAAAATAAAATTTAGCATCCATCTATTTGGATATAAAAGTTCAAAAGGAAACTTCATCAAAAAAAAGTTTATTGCTACTTAATTCACAAGAAAGGCATGTAGAGTATATAGTGACTGCTAATTCAGAAAGTTCTTGCTCCTGATATGATTCTAACCCAGGTGAATATTAAATGAAATCATGAAGTAATGGACAGGATGAGCATGTTAAAAGGACTGTGACAGAAACYAAGAGAGACTGATGATGCAATTACCCTTCTTTTAGGCCATGCAATACTAATGTGATAAGGGCCTGCATAGTTCAACAGCAAGGATGAAGAGGCTAACAATAATTCTCAATTAAAGTAGGGTTKCTTTGTGCTGGTAAAATACACTGCATCTCATTGATTAGAATGCCAAGAAAGCTCTACTTTGTGTCAGCTATTTGCAAAAGAAAATGTTAAAAGAGGTATTCAAATACTACTTAATGAGAAGTAGGAAAGCTGAAGAATTGAGGAAAAAAGAATTGAGCAAATGTTAATTTTAACACCACCAATATGTTACTAATAACTATAATATACTGAATATTTATGGAAGCAGTAGATTAGTSAGGCACCTTGAAAATCCCTCCATTGTTCCTCACAGGAAAAATTCACATTAAGCCCCTGCCTTTCTCTCTAACAATATTTGACTTAGTGGGTATTTTTCATTTAAGAAGTAATGTTGCTCAATTGGCCATTCACTTCCTGTGTCTCTTTATAATCTCTTACGATTTTTAAAACTGAAGCCTCTGTTTGAGCTGGTCCAGAATGTGCTGTGCTGGCTAACTAGATAATTTCATTATACTTTTCTTGATTTATTTTGATGAAACTGAGTACAGAGTTAAATCTCTAGTCCTTGCTACAGAGTAAACTTGGCCATATGTCATATAAGATTTTCACAGTTATTGTAAAACAGCTAAGGTATAAGAATTGGTTTTATTTTGCATGAAAAGCTTCATTGCWCCATAAGGAGCTGTCATGGTTTAACCTCAACCAGTAACCAAGCTGCAACTAAGAATTTTCACAGACTGAACTTAAGGCCCAGGCAGTCACTTGCTCATTAAACCCACAGAGGGGCAGAGGAAAGAATCAGGAGGGTAAAAGTGAGAGAATTCCTGGTCTGAGATTGAGACAATTTAATTGGTAAAGAAAAGCCACGCACACAAGCAAAGCAAAACAAGGAATTCATTCACCGTTTTCCATGGGCAGGCAGCTGTTCAGCCATTCCCAGGAGAGCAGGGTTCTGTCATGCAATGTGATGACTTGGGAAGACAAATGTTATCACTCTGAACAAACCCATCTTCCTACTTCTTTCCCCAGCTTTATACGTGAACACATCATGCAATATGGAATATCCCTCTGGTCAGCTGGGGTCAGCTGTGTCCCCTCCCAGACCCTTGTGCACTCCCAGCCTCCTCACAGGTGGCACAGGATGAGAAGCAAAAAATGTCATTGACTATGCAGGAACTGCCTAGCAATGGCTAAAACATCTGCACTGTTTCCAGTACAAATCCAAAATACAGCTCCATACCAGCTGCTTTGAAGAAAGTTGATGTTATCCAAGCCAAAATCACCACAGAAACTATACTCTACTTTCCATAATATTAATGTAAAAAAAAAATTCCTCAGTTTGTTATCCCTTCATGCAATAAACTTTGGAGAGGTTTTCAATGTTTTAAGCAAAGTTTAGTGAATAGATTGAGGTTTTCTTTCTAAAGGTGATGTTACCATGCCTTGATTTATTGATCAAGTGTTCAAATTTTGTTTGTTTTTTTTTTTTTTTTTTTTTTTACACTGTTGTCACAAACCTTCTGGTAATATAAGTATTGACCAGTTTTGGATAAGTACTTTTGAATGACCTGCGATTTGTCTTCAAGTGAGAAGAGAGTTTGTCATTCAAGAGGGTCAAGACTAAGACTCTGAAAACCATCATGATCTTTTTTAGCACTTGTTCACTGTAAAGTATAATAGTCATATTGTCTTCTTATCTCCCTGTAGTAATGACTTCTGGTTTCTTACATTTATTGTGTTTTATGGAAAAGAATTTTTTGTGCTGAGAAAACACAATATTTAATAATGTGTAATACTGAAATTTAATACTGTAATAGTGCACCGAAATGCAAGATGCAAAAGGCATCTCAGACTTACATGCTTATGTAGCTTGCAGTAAAGTAGATTTATAGTTTTAATTGATTGAAGATTATTGCCTTCTGATATTTTTTGGCAGTCTAGAACTGAGTTTGGTTTTATTCCAGTTTTAATATTTATTTACACTTATTTCTTCAAAGCTGGGAATTGTAGGTGTTGATCTGAGACTTTGGGTACTTTCCCCATAAATTAGGACACAGAAACCAAGACTTAAATAAATTTTTGCCTGTGAATACAGCAGACTCTACCCACATTGCCAGCAATCTYAAGAAAATAAAGAAATAAGTGTCAGGGGAGGATGGGCTGAGACTGAGAAGTGTGCCCAGAACATTATTAAACCAAGCTTCTGTAGATCAAAGCTATCTAATGTTATTCTTCACTAGCCTATCTGAAATGAAGTCTAGGAAATACTGTAATGATTAGTGACAGTCAATGTATTTGCAGCTTCAGTAAGTACAAACTGTGGGATGATGAAGACTGGACAGCTTGTCTTTCACACAGTTATGATAAAGACACATGGAAATGTGCACACATTTTTCTGTACTGAACTTCTAAATATCTACACAGATGTATTCAATTTTCAATGTCAGCTGCCATTGTTGAAAACATTTATTTTACAAATAGTGAAAACAATCGTCTGGATTGTTGCTTTTTCCCTCATAAATAGAATTAACTAATCAATTGAGCTCAGCTGGCTTGAGTTTTTCCAGAAAAATATTTGAATAGCCTTTTTCCTCTGGAATCAGATATGTCCCAGTTGTTTTGGGATGCTGACAATCGCTGTTATGACTCTACAGAATCCTTTGATCAAGGGAAAGGAAAACCCATTCATTTTCTTTAAAGTCAAGCAAAAGGAGGCAGATCTTATTATTCATATGCAAGAGATATCATAGAAGATGATTAACTACCCATACTTTGGATCAGTGTCCTCAAGTCTAGCCTTTCACAGTTTTATTTCAACCCTGTATTTAACTCAAAGGCAAACTGAATATTTTCCTCAGTGAGAAACAAGGAACTAGGGTGAGTTTTCACCTGTGAAAGGAATGAGGACAAAAATCTGTGCTGGATTTATCCTCATCCCAAATTGTTTTCCAGAAGGCATAACCTGAAGCTTCTATAACACTAAATGCAATGTCTAAAGCCCATGCATTTACTTTAGCAACTGCAAAAACCTCCAAAGCTTGGATCTGGCAAATATMTATGTAAAACATGTGCTTTGCTGATAAGCTTTGTAGGCTTTTAGGAAGCAGAAAGTGGGATAACAAGGGATCCAGCATAAATTTCAAACAAAATCGCAAAAAATATTGCTTCTCAGGAAAAACAAAGAAAACATCACATGT
Organism: Malurus melanocephalus; assembly: GCF_030028575.1. Classification (NCBI taxonomy): domain Eukaryota; kingdom Metazoa; phylum Chordata; class Aves; order Passeriformes; family Maluridae; genus Malurus; species Malurus melanocephalus. The sequence goes on from NW_026623279.1 coordinate 99,848, forward strand.
GCTTGGAAGGAGCCAACCCACAGCTACCATAGCTGTGGCCATARCTGTGTGTTCCAGGTGAAACTGCACAAAGTCTTGAGAGGACTTTCCCCCTGTAGGATAAGGGCTGACATTGTGTACAAGTATTCTTCAATTTCTCAGGCAAATAATTAGAAACATGAAMCATCAGACCCTGGAAAACTATCAACAAAAAAATCCCCAAAATCCCAAAGAATTTAACATTAGCCCATTCCTCCAGCATGGTGCAGGAACATAGCTTATATATTTGAGAGGGATCTGGGAAAGAAGAAGAATTTAACATTTAAGCCTCAGTATGTCAACTAGTGCACCAAGCAGTTTCTGCTCTTCCATTTATGAACATCATTAGGACATGCTGAGATGAAGGAACCACACTTGTACAGACTCCTTTCTTGTCTACATTCCCCACAAAAAAAGGGATKTACAGGATTCTCCAGAGGACCATCCTGTACTTTTGGTGTTGCTAGCTGGTGGGATTTTCAGCAGAAGCAACTGTGTTTGGGAAGTAACCAAAATATCAACGAGTCACATAATCCCTAATTGATGTCTTTGTAGGGTAGTTTCTACTGCCTAGAGGGAATACCACAGTTAYAGACTATGGAACACTAGAGGGCTTAGAGGATGATATTGGTCCCCTCAGCAGCCATCAGACCCAAAAGGTACATGCTTTCCACTAAAATMATTTCATATTGAGTTCACAGACTCCACAGAGAAATGGCAGTCCTCTGCAAAACCACAAAGAAGCTTCTGAAGGTCATTTGCAGGCACCATGCTTAATTTCTTCAGTTTTCAAGTGTCAGCAGATGCTTACTGATGTTAATTCAGTTAGGAATTTCAGTATGTAGGAAGACAAGTTCAAGCCATATTTCAGGGTTCATGGCTGTTTACAAAATAATTTTGAAATCTTAACAATAATTGATAAAATTATCCCGATCATTACTCTCTGTATGTACAGCCACTAAGATCAGCTGGTCTCCCTATCCATGATCATGGCATGAGGTCATAAGGTTTTTATATTACAAACTTTTTGCAGGATTCAGGTGAAGGCCTTTTGCTTCTTCAATTACAGTAATTATTGTAAACCTGAACATATACATCWAACCTAATTTTTTAAAATAAATTATTGAACATAAATTGTTGCTAACTACTGAATTCATATAAGACAGAAAAAGAAAAAAAGAATAAAAGCTTATATTTTACTCTTTATGTCACACATTCTTCCCAATTCTCATATATAGGGCTCTTCTSAAAATGTTTCCAAAATCAGGCTGAAATAGGAGCTTTTATGCCAAGTAGGCCAAGGTCTGCACCCACAGGGATGAAAACTTCCCACCAGCAGGTKCTTGTCTCCTTCTGTCAAATCAATTATTCAAAGAGGAGAAAGGGGACTGGAGTCTCAACGCTGGACAGCTTACCCTTGGGAGAAGTCGGATAAGTAACTTCTACTCCATCATCTCCACCTCTTCCATATTGTCTAGCACGAAGAAAGGTTCACTCAATCCAAGCACTGCAGAGCTTTTTGCAGATCTCACTTTGCCAGATAAGGTAAATGTCTGCACTTTGGTCATTGCAGCAGTGCTCACTGAATGCAAAGAGGTGTTTTCATTGYAGGAAGAGCAAAAAGGAGTGGGTAAATTGTGCCTTCCAATGGAATCACTGTTTAAATGTGAAACAGAGCAACTGGAGTTGGAGATGACTGTTAAAGAAGTTTATTGTTTATTCCTGATGGATGATTGTTTCAAAAATCTTTTGAAACTGCAGACTACAGGAATTTGAACAAGAGTCAATCATGTACGAGTTTACACATGAAGAAAAAATATCCCTGATATAAACTCAGGAATAAACTGCTTCTGGAATAAACTGCTGGTTTGATACAGAGGTATTCGAGGAGGATGTAAGAATGTAGGAAGTAAGGACTATCACAGAGATACAACAATTTWTATTTTTTCCTGTAGATACTACTTATTATTGATTTTATTCACATATATTTATCTACAAGACCTGTGATATAATTTATAGCAGATAATTCATATTATGAATTATGACATCCTTTTACAGCTTGTTTTAGTTTAACCTAAGCAAACCAAGGAGAGAACAACATAACTACTGCAATGGCTTATTTCAGGRGAAGTGCTCTAAAAAAAMCCCTGGAATAATATATAAACAAAGAAACTGCTTAGTTATTAATTTGTCAGTTCCTTAAGTTGCTTACTTTTTTGAAAGGTTATATTAGAGTAATATTCTGATATAATTTTGCAGTGCTTTWTTGGTCTGAATGCAAAGAAATTGGATACCTTTGGAACAGATCTTGTTCTACATCGCATAGCCCCACCACACAGAATTGATTTTACTTTGTCAGGTCAGTTTCWAGACCTGGAAAAATTATTCTACAATAGTAATAGCAACAATAATAAAAATGATTATTATTGTTATTATTATTWTCTRGATGGAAGTATTAGTGCTACATCGCAAAATGCAGATGTTTGATCTTTTTTTCACATAACTTCATTTTTCACATAATTAGAAGAAACTTAAATTATTTTTGTTATAATCCACTTAATGTCACCATAATTGATAAATGTGTAAGCATTCAGTATTCTATAAAAAAAAAAAAAAGCTCCTGACCTATAATATTGTTTTTCTTAAGGAAATTAAAAATAGCATAGATCATAATAGATCAGTATAGAACAAACACAGACAGCAGTGACTGCTGTGGGCTGAGGCRACAGTAGCACAGGTAATAAATTGTCACTGTCTGGAGGAGTCACACTTAGGGCCCTGCCAGACAAAGTCAGAGCCTGCYCAAGGAACTGAACCAAACATTTCTAACCCAAGGATCTAAAGGTGTCTAATGGCTCATTTGTACGTGAGCACATCTGCATGTCAAACATCAAGTTTGAACGTGTTCAAGGAAAGACCATTTTCCTTCTTTACTGACTATGGCAGAGAAAGAAAACATAACTTTTCTGTCACGCTCCCAAACTCAAATGACAGTTGCTATCAGCATCAAAAATAGCTACTACAAACTTTGAAACGTWGCAATACCTTCACACTTATCTCACTTATCATTTGAGGCTTTTTTATTTATTTTTTGTTAGCTGACAGGCCCTAGGCAGTACACAACTTGCGTCTTCCCTAACTCATAGGCATCCCCAGTAAGTCTGATATATTATTTTTTCAAAATAAAATCAACAGAGCCAGAAGAAACAATAAAACAAGAGACAGAATTGCAGGGAAAGTGCAGACAGAAAAAAAAGTAAACCAAGTTTCAGAACCGGAATGGGAACATGAAATGAGTTTGAAAAATGGTTGACAAACACTGGGAAATATKTGATAGAATGAAAATGTAGCTATTGATTTTTATAAACAATTGGACTAATTCTCTTCTCAAAAATACATAATCAGGTAGTTAATTTCCATAGTGAGAATCTGATATGATGTATGTAGTGCTTACCCAGGCCTGACAGAGTGTAGTAAGGTAACAAAAAATATTCTAGGTGATGGATTGCATAGGGCAGTTGCTGATGTTGAAAACAGGGGTCTAATTCCTACTGATTTAGTGTAATTCCTCTTGGAATTCCTGCAAGTGTTCAAGGCCGGATTGGATGGGGATCTGAGCAACATTGTCTAATGAATTGCACTCTGCCCASTGCCCGTGGTGGGGGTTTTGGAAATAGATGATCTTTAAGGATCCCTTACAACCCAAACCATTCTATGATGCTATGATTAGTTTTTCCAGCTAGAGTTCACCAGACAAAAAAATAGGTTGATTAAACATGCTTGTGAAATAAATGATGTGTAAAAAAGCATATGAACAAGGGGGGCACTGAAGTGCCAGTGCTGTACTATCAATTTGCACATTGCAATGCCATAAGGCTCCTGTTTGACCTACTGAGTTTTAGAGTATATAAGCAAAAATATAAAGCAGTATCAAGTGTGAGGGTCAAATTAATCTTTYGTATCCTTTCAAATTTTAGATATTTCACCTACTGCCACAACTAAGTCAGTAAGAGCAATTTGTACAGACCAATATGCAAGTTTAAGTTCTAGCCAGGTATAGACATCCAAATTAATCTGAACTGTAGCAGAATAACGAATAATACCRATTTTTTTTAATACAGTCTTTTTGTTTTTCTACAGCACAAGACCCTCACCATCAGTTGCCAATTAATTCTACAACGTGAAGTTGACTTGACATGCAAATACATTTATTAGTATACAAACACACTTGACAGTATTGCTTAAACAAATACACATAATTTAACTATCCAAWGGAAGAACAACTATTCTTCAAACAAAGTTTCTTAGAAAATGTTGTCCACCTTTTATTGAAAATCAGCACTATTATATCCATTTAAGTAAAATTTCAGGGGAAATACAGGTCTCCATTCAATACTAAAAAAAAATGAAATACACAAATTGCTTTATTAAATACTGCTGTGAGGCCATTTTTTCCTTATTTGCTATCAACCAAACTGCCTTTATCCTAAAGTGATGAAGATTTGAAAATTTGATGTCTTTCATGGAGATAGCTATAGCTGAACATTCTTTCTCCTGTCAAGCATTTTTTAACATTCTGCACTCTGGAATTTTCTTCTGATTTAAAAAATCAGAAGGAAATCCTACAATTATCTTGGACAGTCTTATTCTTTTCTATTTGTAAATGCTAGCATCTCTACCTGAAGCATGGAGTCACTTAGCAATTTACCTGATAAGGTAAAGATATTTGTAGATATAATTGTACTAAATTCTCAGTGAAAATAAATTACTAACTGCCAGGAAATGGATTCAATATATTCAGTAATCTTTTTCCACAGCAKTTCTTCCTCCGATTACTTATACTGTAAGTATTAATTACTGGATCTTGACAGTATTGCTTAAACAAACAATCKTAGAAATCTCAAAGTCCATTCTTAAGTTGTTCCCTTATTAATGACTAGTAAATGATGGTAGCAAGCAGGACACTTGTAGTAGAACAGGTGGCTGTGAGTACAGAGGGCAACCCCAACTAATCGTTATTATTGGTAATTATCCAGAGACTGGAAAATTTAGGTTACCTTTGTAGTTCCAGGTTTAGTTTCCAGCTAGAAAAAAAATATTTAATGAAACAGATAGGAAAATTACATTCACAAAAATAAATTTTCTACTTGAAAACATTTTCCAACTTAGTCATGTAAAACTTACATGACTAAGCCTATTTTAATATATTCTGGATAGCAATACTTTCAAAAGCCTGTAAAATTTTTCTTACAACATGGACCAAAATAATTCCAAATGTAAAAAGGATTGTCTTTGTTTAATTCTTTAAGTGTTCATATTGTGAGATTTGAACTGTCAGAAAACAAAAGTAGATAATGAATGCTGCACAGTTTATTTCTTGRAACATTTTAGAAGACATCTCACATGAAGACCTTCATACTATAATCAGATTATTTTTAGCAGGGTTTATCTGGAAAATATAGACGAGTTATGTAGAACTGTAGATGCTATCACCTTTGTTAATAAATCTAGTTCACAACTGCTATCAAGAACCAGAAAATTATTGAAAGTAGAAAAGATCCCTTGACTGACTCCACACCTGGTTATAAAAAAGAGGAGTGTTGCAAGCCATGGAAAATCCCCTTTAAAAGTGTTTATGTCCCTAAGAATTATAAATAAATAAATAAATACACACCTACATAAATAAATAAAATATTAAGAACAGACTTTATCTGCTCTGCTTATCTCTACAGGCAATTCACAACCCAGCAAGTTTAATGAAGTATATAATTAGTAGTTAGAGAAAACTTTTCTCTAACACACTTGTTTTTCTGTGTTATACACTGAGAACTATTTTTTTTTGTTTCCAAAACTTATTTACAATTGTTTTCATTTTGTGTGAGCTGTGGCCTATTTGTGAACCACTSTGCAAATACAACTATAATTTGTGTATTGTTTTGCAAATACACATTTTTATGTTCAAGAAAGAAATAATTTCTGCAAAAWTCAGTTCTGATACTGTTTTCTATTTAACTAAAACAAGTTATTAGATAGAATATTCTAATCTATCCATTATTTTTCCACAAATTTCCAGTTTAGACACAATACATGCGAAGAAATATATGGAAGCAGACAATGTGCATTTTCATAAAAAAAGGAGAAATATTTCTGTATTCCTTAAAAAAAACCCAGAAAGTGTTTTAAATTCATTTAATTATAATATTTTCTCTATTACTCACTGAATACAATGGCAGATATACTGTCATGACATTTTAACATTTCTACTTGTCCTTCAACATTTTTCTACCCAGAGARCTGAATTTCAGTGATTAAAACTGTGTTTCTGTAAAAGATACCCCTTGCCTTCAGGACAAGTTGATTWATAATCCTCTAATACTGTAAGAAGTACTGCTATGCATGAAGCACATTGTAATATTTTGTTGAAATTCAGTATAAAAATACAGCATCAGAGATGGCTCAGAAAAGCATAAATGAAATAGAAAAAATACTGCTTTCAAGTGGAAGACTAAATAATAAAAAGTGGTGTTCAATATAAATAAGTGATCACGTGCTACTAGAAATTATAGCTTAATTAATAATTGTCAGGCAATCTGATAATCTATTTTCTATGTATATATACTTCTTTCTCCAATGAAAGAATAGGAATATACTGGCAACTTGACAAAAGTGTGATATAGGTGATTTATTTTGGGTTTAACAAAAGGAAAAAAAAAACAAAATCAAAAGAAAACAAAAAGAAAACAAAAAGAAAACAAAAAGAAGGGAAAGAATGTGCACCTTAGCTGTTGTTTTTATCTTCTACAGCCATGCCTGGAATCATTTGGACAAAATACAGATGGTTGGTAGGCTACCACCTGCACTAATTGACTACTTCATTGCACTTAATGGTTATGAGGCATTACTGTAATCAAGAATTTATACAATCAGATCATTGTGCTCTTGTGACAACTGAACATTTGATTTATGCTGGCAGACTTTAAAAAAATGTTGCRAAACTATGCAGTGAACACTAATGAAGAAAGCAAGGGAGAAAGAAATTCTTTTACTCATAAACCAGCTACATTTTTCTTTTTAAAGGTCAATCAATGACAGCATGAACTTTTTCTTTTTTGATACTGAGGAAYAGCAATAAATTCCTTTCACCATAAATGGTGGATCAAGTACACTGCTAGATGAGGTTTAAGTCAAAAAATCATAACAAGAGACTTTTTTTTTTTTTAAATCACCATTGTTTATCTTGGCAGAAATCAACTTGATATGTCAGTTAACTAAAATTTCAGGAATACTGATATTTCTTGTTAAACCTCAGTCAGAAAGAATATACATTAAAATCCTTCATTCTTCAAAATTGTTCTGAAATAGAAGTTCAAATATTGTCTATAGTGAGGGGATTTSTAAAGTCTAACCCTTACTATGTACTGTAAGATCAATTTTTAATCAAGATAGGTAAACCTTTGAAAGAGAATCAAACCAACTTATGCTGTTTGCTCATTTGGCCTAGTCCTAGAGCGATTACAAACCTACAGGAGATTGACTGAGTAAAGGATGAGAGAAAATTGAGTAAGAATTTAAGGATATAATTCATATAGACATATTTTTATCATTGTTCTGGATTACCATGAAGGACAGGTACTAAAATTACTTCACATATTGGCAGATACGGTGGCTGAACTTACGGCARGGTTTATCCTGGTATAAAAGATAATAAAACTTCAGAAGGAAAAGGAGGATGGGAAAGAAACAAGGACTCTTCAGGTACATTGTAACTATGGAGACTGCTAAATCTACAGCTAGTGCATTGGGAGGAAAAAAWTTCACGGCAGTCACTGTCCTAAGGGGTAAATCTCTTCTCTGTACACCACATAGTAAACTTACTCAGGCAAAGTAATAAGTTTTTTTAATTACTGAAGCTAATTAGAGTTTACTTGCACCTGTCCTGGAAACTACATCTAAAATGTAATCTAAATGTAAAATCTAATGTAAAATGTAAATCTAAACTACATCTAATAAATTCATATATTCTAATGTCTTCTTCTGATTGATGGAGCTGTAATGTAATATGAATAAATGCTAAGCCAGACAGTATTTTTACTAAAGCTGGTGTTGAATTGGGATGATTATGTTAGCTGATTCTTGGTTCTGAAACTCTTCAGTTTTCAAAAATACAACAATGGGGATATTTTTATATTGGAACATGTATCATATTGGAATATTGTAAGAAAGGCTTAAATGTGGCACAGTGAATAACGAAAACTTGCATAATGTTAGAAACTTGAAGAATAAGTTGTACTTATTGAATGGAATGACAAAAACCCAACCTTTGCTCTGGTGGGAAAATAAAATAATGCAAGACACCTTTGTGGGGCAATATTCTAGCTAATTTTGCTGCCACTTATAATTAGAATTAACATGGTAGTTAAGAGTTTGTGGCTGGTGCTCTGTGTTTTTTACACAACACCAGASAGGAAATTGCCTTGTCAATTACAATTAAGGTATTAACACAATGCTTTAAGGTCACAAAYGCTTTAGCACAGTGAGGTAGTCACACAGTAGAGAAAGGTAGACATGTAGTTATAATGTGAAGTTAGTACTTACTGTTTAGGTAAAGGTTATTTACATTTTTAACTGCTTATAAACTAAATGGAGTTTGTGACCAACAGGATGTCTTGATTAAGTGACATTACATATATTATAAAATGTATGTTAGTGAAAAGAGTTGCACAAAGAATGACAGCTTGTTCTCATCTTCTTATTTCAGCTAACTGAGATTGACTCCCAAGAGAGGACCCATGCTGGCACAGGTACCTTATGTTATGCCATACTTGGATGAATGAAAATGGGAACTGAAACACTCCTGTAACCTCTCTACTTATGTAAACTCATAATTTGGATTGCACACGGCTGTCTTCTCCTGTTCACGACTTTCACACATAAATACAGGGAGTCAATGGCAACTTCTTGTCCCTTGCTGATGGAACATTAACTCAGTGACAGTTTTGRTGCTTTGTGTGTAAGATGGCTACCAACTTTTTGCCTATTTCAGGAGAAATACTAATCAAAATAGGGGTTGTATTTGAAGTCATGGTACAAATGTAGCAAATGCATATTAGAAATGCATGCACCAAACAWTGCCTGAATATCATTCAACAAGCAATATGTAATCTGTGTTCTGATGACTCAGTTTCTATATTCATTTTGAGATTTGGATTTGTTTGGTTTTTTCCCACTGTGTTTAAATAATTTATGGAAAAGCCACATCCAGCTCTTTGATTATTTAGACTGTTACTAAACTATGTAAACTATTATTTAAACTAAGACTRTTTTCGGGGAATTCTAAAAAGCTTCAAGGACCTTGAGGATATCCTCCCTCCAGCAGGTAAGGGTATGGCTTTCAGTTGTATGAGGCCAAGATCCTTCACTAACAAGAGCTGCTGTGAAGGGAGCTGGAAGCCAGGGCCGACTTCTCCTTTCCTTGGGAGTTACATTTAATCTGGGATTGCACTGCTGGTCCCCCCCTGTGCTACACTGGAAGGACTGTGCCTGGTTTGCCTCTCTGACCCTGACTCTGACTCTTTGGTTTGACTTCTTGGCTTSCCTTCAGATTTGCCTCTTTATTGCTGTCTTGTTGGGAGAGCACTGGACTGCATCTGATCTGATCCCTATTTTTGGACCTGGTCCTAACCCAGACTTGCTGCTCTGCATCCCTGTTCCTTGTTGATGCAGCCATTGCTCCTTCCTATCTCTGCTCAACTCCCAGTTTATCTCCTCACTTTATCTTGCCAGACAACCCTCACTTCTTTTGGCCACTTGTCCTGTGCTCTCAATCCTCTAAATAGGTGCATCCATTTGTCAAACAGATTTACATCATGAAAGAACCCTGACAAAATCTGCAATTTGCACGTCTGTGGGGGATGCATAACACATGGGAGCTCTTTTCATTTCTCACAGAGGAAAGGGATCTCCCCTCCAATTCCAGTATAACACTCTTGTGCTGCTCTTGCTTATGCTCACATAYTCTGCTCTGTGATCTCTCCCACCTCTCCCCTCAAGTTCCAGGTCCTCATACTTGCCTGCTCATCCAGTTCAATTTCTGATTTATTGCTTCTTTTTCTTTTACATGGGCTTATATAGAGAATGAAGATTTGAGTTTCAGCTTCTGAGTGTCATAAAGGAATATAATTGCTTCTTGAATTTATCCCAAATAACCTTCGGCATGTTAACACACAGCCTCKAGTAATATCTCAGTTTTAAAAAGTGAACTTCATCCCTCTGTAAATTAATTTTCTCTAGTACATGTGAATAATCTTAGGACAAGCTTAATTGATCTTAGGATAGAGAAAAAAATAAATTGGGGGCACCCTCCTTGCTTTTGGAACATTTGTTTCAATTTTCTGTACTTTGATCAAGCAAAATTGGAATTACTAAAAAAAGAATTTGTGAAAAAATACTAAATACAGACTATGGAATGGAAACAAAYTCATATTAATTTAGTAAAAAGGAATGAGGAACTTCTCTGCCCAGTCACCTGTCTAACATTTTTCATAACTCATCAAAGAACTAGTTCTTGAGCTCTGGTGTATATAATAATGTAACATATATGTTTCATAATGTCTTTTTCTTTCCCCTCCAGCTATAGGAGCCTTATATGATGTAGGTAGTTAATATCCAGTTTTATCCAYTCATATCTGAAAGCAGAGAACATTTGTCCTCAGATCACAGAATTTCTTCTTGTAAAGGAACAAAGAAAAAGACCAAGTGCCAGTAATACAGCAAACTCAAGAATATCTGGGTGTTTCTACTAGATCCTTTGAGTACTGTGGTTCTTTCGTTCACTCAAGGACAATAAAGCTTATTACTGTTCTCTTAGGTTCAGTCAAAATATTTCAAAGATGATAATTCARTGGGAGTGAGGCAGAAGGACCTTGTCTGAATACCTATTTATTATGCAGAGAGCAGAACTGTGGTGTCATGACTGCTTTATTTGATCAACTGTATCTTCCAGTGAAAACTTGAAGATAAATCCCAAAAACGGCTCAGGAAAGGGGGAACTGAGAATCTTCACTTTTTCATATGGTTTTTAAGGAACTGTGTAAGATTTCCCTACTCATTTATGAAGAGATTTAGGTGCTTCAGAATTAGGTTCAAAAGAGCCAGCATCTGACCCAACGTCAAACAATGCATAGGCTGTAACCTAGTCACCCAGTTGTAGCCAACAGCAACAAAAACAATGAAACAAAATTAACTGAAAAAATGTAAAAACTTCAATTACTTCAAGAACTGTTTTGCTGAGGGGTTTTTGTTGTTTTTGGCTTTTTTTTTTTTTTTCATGAGCTAGAACTGACTCTGAAACTGAAACCTCTGCTCAACCTGAGATGAAATTGAACCACGTATGTTTTCAGCTGCCACTTCAGAAGATATATGTAACTGAAAGTTTGTAAAGTTGTGTATTTAATATTGTCAGCCCTAAAAACTCTCTCTGACTGTAAGTGAGCATTGCAGGATTCTTCTTGTCTCTTCTCATACATTAGTTTTTCATCCCTCATAAGAGGAATAATTGATCTCTATTTCATTGCCTTTTATTCCTTACTCTTTCAGTGTGTTAAGAACAAAAAGTCAAGAAATGTAGAGAAGAATAAAGCAACCATATCAAAATGCAAGAATTCATATAATGAGAATATCATACCAGGACCAGAGATGTGTTTTTTCTTCAAGTTTTGAAATGYTTTAAAGTTTTGCTTTATTAATTGCAACTCTTCTGTCCTGTCAGATTCCTAATCAACTTTAAAATTCGAATGCTTTAAAGTTAATCAATTGCTTATGTGAARCTTAATTTTACACCATCACCTCTACTTTATTTTCTGAAATTTAATTTATAGCTTTTATATGAATCTATATAAAARTTTATATATAAAGAGTTTATATATAAAATAAATTGAAAGCACACTGTGTATACTATGGCAGCTATATAACAATTTCTCTAATTTTCACCATGTAGTATTTAAGCTGTACTTTTTATATTAAAAGAATAGTTGGAAAAAAATTGTCAGAGAGATAATATTACATATCAATGAAAGTATTTGAAGCAAGAAATAAAATCTTCATAAAATTATCTACTTTTTCCCCCTAGTATTTATATTATATGATTCAGTCTATCTTTGAATTCTCATACTTAGGATTAAAATTRCTCTAAAATAAGAAGCATGCAAGTCTCCCCCAACTCAGAATGTTCTATGATTCTAAAATGCTATGACACTGATAAATTTAATTTCAATACTGGAGGCTAAATTTCTGGGTTTATATCCTCTCCAGAGTTTATTTTTTATACTTACTAAAAAAAAAMAAMMTGTTTCTCAGAATCATTTCCATCTCAATTAAAAGGAAGTAAATCTTTGCTACCTAGTCATCAGGGTAATTTGTGCCATTAGTTAAAATATATTTCAGTTGTTTCACTTTTTTCCTTTTTTTCCTCTAAACAATTGATCAGAAGAGCGAAAGACTAGCATTTGCATATAATTCAGCATCTGCATCTGAACCTATTGCTACATTAATATTCCTTACTCTTAATTTTTTGAGAATGTTGTCCCTAGTTAAAAGAATGATGATTTTTAAAAATTATAATCTAAATTTAAATAAGATTTCTATGTATTACACAACAGTAAAACTACAATGAAAACTCTAAGAATATGATTTTCAAGCTTGTAGAATTATAACTAATTAAAGAAACTGATTAAACTGCCATGTAGGATGAATTAAAACAATGTATTTAAAGTGACTACTTGAGAATATAAAGTAGAATTCTTGGCAATTATGTTTTATTAGTATTTTCGTATACATGAAATGATCACTTTTTAATTCACTGGTATTGTTGCATGACTTAGAAGAATTAAAGAAATAATTTAAMATTTTAAATATTATATTAAATAACAGAGTAGAGAAAGTTTCCATAGCTATGTAGCTATTAAAAGRTTAGGAGTCTTTAAGCAATTTTTCACTTCTGAATTCTAGTCCTGCGAATGCTTGCATGAGTTTAGCTTTACCTATTTTCACTTCAACCATAGGCCTCTGAGGTTAATCAAAGAAAGAGATTTGAAGCTATGAACCCACACTTTGTACAGGTGGAATTATAATTTATTTGATAGGAGGCATGTAAAAGACAGAAGGGAAAAATAAACTTTCAGGTGAGTTTGGTATTAAATTTTAAATTTTAATTAATCATTATAGTTGATGAGGAAATTATGGGCTCCTAGAACTTGGATCTTAATATTTCTTTACRAAATAAAATCAAACCTTCTGTTTGTATTTTTAATATAAACATTASACCCTCAGCAACCTTGTGATGAATGATCGATGAAGTTGTATTTTCAATAGTACAACTATTGATGATGTAACTCTGGCAAGCATAGGTAACTGCTTAAAGTAACTCTGTAAATTGTTAAAACCCCCAAACCTCCAAGAAATTAAATCTATTGAAATTTTTAAAAATAAAAGGGTTTTTAAAGGAGATGTAAAAACTGACCATTAGCAAAAAAACTTTTAAGAAGCAGAATAAATCACATTCTTTGGCAGAGAAAATGAGACACCAGATATGCTGCGTATTAAATGAATTTTACTAAAATAAAAATATTTTTAAATAGTGTTGTTAGTGTTGTTTACTCTTTGTATGTATGTGTAACTCTGTAAGAGTTTCATACCATTATGTCTTCTTTGCCTGGATTTCTAAATCAACAAAACATYTCAGCAACTGGAAAAATATTACTATTGCTGAATATTTTCTGCAGAAGAAGCTAAATAAAATAAACTCTCTACTATTTCTTTTGGTTTTGATTTCTCTTCTGTCAGGAGACAAGCTACAGGAATGAGTTTGTTGGTGTGAGCATTACATAATTATTCAGCAATGGATTACTGAAATGAAAATAAATATATGTTATAATAAGAAAATACAAGATCATGCGGTACAAGAGAAAAAAAAAAACAACAAACAAACACATAGAATCTGTACATGTACCTCAGTAGTGTGCAGAAGGTACATAAAGCTGAGAATATGGGATCAGTTTCAGTCTTTCTTACCTTCATTACATTCTTTCTTTAACAATAAAGTAAAGCTGGAGATTTSTAGAAGACCCACACTCCATAGTAGATCCATAGATAATGGTGCCACATTGCCTGAGCCATGTGCACACTTGATTGCTTTTTACCTGGCTAGTTTCTTGTGCTTTATGAACATCAAATTTAGAATAAGATCTTGAGCAGCAAATATGCAAGCATCTTAAACTCTTTCTTCTATTTCTATTCTTGTTTCTTTGTTTAAAGATCCTACTTTCCATTATCAAAGAAAATGCTGAGGTCAAACTGGGAATATTCGTCATAATTACCTGCCTGGGAGCTAAACAAAGAAAAAAAAAAGTCAGTTTTCTACTCAATATTTCCATAAGTACATATTCTCCTGAAAGATGTAAAATAGCAGGTTATGTCGAAAGGCTTTCCTGAAAGAAACTTCAAGCACTTCAAAGAGGATACAAATTTTATACATGTGAAAGGTAAATGTAACTCAAATTACTTAATAAACAGAAAAAAATAGTCTACATGCAAATACCTAAACTATGTGTGTTTAAATATTATTTTTTTCTTCTTTAAGCTGAAAAAAGTTTGGCTCCCTGTATATGTATATAATTCTAGTATAAGATACCATAATCAGATAACTAAGTTCTAGAGTAATTCAACATGTTTAGTTTCCTTGAGCTGTTCCTACTAATTATTAGAACTAGATTTAAAAGTTCACAGATTCATTTGTATTATGCAGTTGATTTCAAATGAGGTATCATTTAGGTAAATGCTGAATGAGAAATTTCTATTAGGAAGCTTAAAACTGGTGTGTCAGGTGACAAAGCCTTTAATATAAGATTTAAGACTGTAGTGTAAATGATTTATGCTATGGAATACTTACAGTAATGTTGTTTTATACCTCTGGAAAAAAAAAAAAAAAAGAGATGAGTGAGAGATGTGATCTAGAAATGTCTTGATTTTTTGTATACTGTCTTGGATATGCAATACTTTGTATAAATGTAAAATGAGTTCTCATTTTACAGCTCTGCAAAACATTTTTTTGTTTCTGCTGTGATAAACAAAAGTTAAACGTAACTGAAAAATATAACCACAAAAGTTACACAGTATTACCAAAATTAAGTTGCAACTTTCTGTCAGTTTTTAGCCTATCCAGTATAGATAATAAAAGATTCAGCATAGATAGGGCACAAACAGATGGATACAAACAAGTTGTTACTGCCATAGCTTCCTATTTACAGCATTAAATATTGCGGCAACAAATAACAGCAATGCATCTTTCAAGTATATACAAACAGAAAATCTGATGAAAATTCAAGTCACCAAAACTCTTGACTTTCAGTGAAATTTTACACTAATTTTCCATGTAGATATGAAGAAAGATAGGAATATAGGTTTCCTATGAAATTTTAATGTGATTCTAAGACACTATTTTCAAGATTCAAGCTTTTTTTTTCTTTTAGCATGAACATAGTTTGATCTATTKGAAATTTATATTTAATATTTGATTCAAACTTCACTTAGAGGTATGAAATGTTGCAGATAAAATTAAGGAATACTTGTTTCCCAGAATACATTGGTTATTTGATTTCATTGAACTTTGGATGAGCTCTCACTGTAGCCCTGATCAGTATTTGTACCTAAGTGTTTAACAACACTAACAGGTGGTTATGGATACCGCAAGGAGCAATGGTACTGGAACTACTGGAATCAATCAACTAAAATTCCATGCAGGACATACTGGTTTTGAGACATTTTATGAATCTGAATACTCAAGAAGCATATTGGCCCCAGTAGAATCAGTAGGATAAAGATAGACATGAATGTCATCAAAATAATAGTGATGAATTAGTCTATTTCATTGGAAGATTGAAACCAATGACAGATAGATGATAGGAATCCATTTTGTGAGCAGCTAATCTCTCATGGAAAGCAGATCTATAAGACAGATGGACTATAATTTACGGGTAATTTTAGGCCTAAAATCTCTTATATATCCATTGAGTCCTGAAACATGACTTACATGAATAAAATTAAAGAAGAAAATATTCTTGACTATGGAAAAAAATAGTTTTTAAAAGATTGTGAATGTATCATTGCTTAGTAAATTCACTGAAAAAATTAATAACATTTGCACATTTATAACCTTCAATAAAGTGTGTGCTATTCCTTGTTGGTCAATAAGACTTAACCCTCTTAATTAAAGAGGGTGCATATATGCAAATCTTATTTTGCACAAGCAGTGACCTATGAATAGACATTTATGAGAAGAAGCTTTCTTTTCCTTTTTTTGACAACACAGCACACTGGCAACTCTTCTTCAATGCTGTACTGCATTTTATCCCAAAGGGTTGTTACTAAAAATGTCTGCAAGACATGATAAAAATTAAAGAAAAAAAAATTTCTCAGCCATTGCATGAAAGCATATCTGATTCTAAACACACATGGAATCTGTTTGCCATCAACACTTTACCTACAGTATTACTGAGACATTTTCACCATTTAAAAATATGTGCCTACAATATATCTCTATGATCAAGTAACTAAACCCACTAAATAAYCTTCCTTATAAAATCACAGATTATTTAAGTCTAATCAATAGATTTCTGGGGTTTATAGCAATACTTATTTAAGTATATCTAAAATTGCAAAAATAAAATCAGCTTATGTTGCAGTGCTTTTAGACAGTGGCAATTTGAATTCARGTGTCTATCAATACATAACAGTGATATTTTTAACTACTTTCCCTATTACAATTACTGTCAACTATTAGTACATGATTGTGACAACTCTACATGAATGCATAATTTGGGGACACTTTTTTTTTTTTTTTTTTTCCTGTGCTTCATGACATGAACTGGGGCTCAGCTTCTGTGAAATCTGTACAATTGTATACAGTGAGCTGCACAATCTCTCAATAAGCTGATTTGTGTTTCAGGGGCACTTTAGCCATGATGATGCTTGGTACAATACAAGATTGTTAGTGTGCTGAAACAGATGATGAGTATCTTCAGTATGTGGTGTGCAGATGATGTATGTAAGGAAGAGGTTTTTCAAGCTGAATGTAAGAATCTCAGATGACTGAGGACATCAACTTGTCTTGGCTGTGGATAGGCTACAAAACTTGCTATGTTTTGATGGGAACACTATAGTCCTGGTAATATGATCAGAGTAGACATTAGTAACACCMTCAGAGTACCACCTTTCTGTCACATTCTCACACTTCCTTCTCATGAAATTGAGGAAATAGAAGACATAGCTTCTGTTTTGTGAAAGGAACTATTTGACATTTCCTTAATTTAGAGCATCTGCTTTTAAATAAAAATGTTTTTTTTTTTACCTATTTGGCAAACTTAGAGAAATGTGAGGAAAGCCTCTCTACTTCCTGTACAAATTTGAGTATTCAAAGAAAAAAAAATCCAGTCCAGTGAAGTCAAGTTGAACTGRTTGTTGTCTGCTGTACAGTATATGGGCATGGTGTTTGTGCTAACTTTGCCTCTGCCAAAGAGCACACATCATCCCATGAATAGCCATTGTCACTCATTGATAAATGTATGTTGGTGAATATCATTAATAAAAAAATAATATATATACAGAACCAGAAGTTCAGTCTATCTCTTTTTGTTCATTTGGTTGTTGGTGGTTTTTTTGGTTAATGAAACATATTCCTTTTATTTATTTTGGAAGAATGTAGTTTAGTTTAATTTATTTTTTTCCACTAATGTTCTATCAAACAAAACAAAACAAAGTTAGCAGTCTTCACATAAGCAGTTGAACTGCTTAAATAGATCTTCAATGACTCCAAGTATCTCTTTTTGTAAGAGTTTGACTATGAGAGCACTGGGACTATACAAATTCTGACTACATTTACTTGCTTTTGAAATAATGATCCTAAGGGTTTTTTTTTAAATWGTTGTTCAGGTAGAGAGAAGAGGTCAATTCATAGTTTTGTTCACCCTGCAGTGTAGAGTTACCTGATGTACCCATCTGAAAAAAAAAAAATATTATTAACTGATTTGAAAAATCTCTGTAACTGGAAGCTAAAAACTTCCAGCCATTATTTTAAATTTAGTATATATATATCATACCTCTATATCTTGTGACGTTGCAGTTCTTTGTGAGTTTCTGCTAGGATATACTGATAAAATGTAGGATTAATTACACTGAAAGACCAAACTAATCAAGAAGTCGATCAAGAAAAGTATTTAGTAATACTTTAGTAATACTAAACTAAAGTAGTAATACTAAACTAAAAGTTTAGTAATTGGTTTTCTGTTGTGTAGAGTCTAAAAGACAAAGACAGGTAATGTGTTCATTGCCTGGAGGATGAACAAGTCTCTTGTGCCATTCACCTGTGACCTTTCTGGCTGAGAYATAATAGATGGTCAAACTGAAAGAGCACCTTTCACATAAAAAAAAATAAAGCTTGAATAATCTTCAGGGTTTTAAAAGGGATTCTATTTCTTTGGTTTCGTCTATTGTTTTTGCTAATGATTTGATTAAAACGTGGGACAGTGTTGCTAAAACCTAAACTATTTTCTTAGTGTGAGGAAATAGGGGGAAATAAATGTCTAAGAGGATTGATATATAATTTTGACAATGCACATTCTTCCAACTTCACTCCTCCCCTATATCTGAACACAAACTACTGTTGGTGTTTGCTTGTTGTGCGGTAGATAAAGATAACATCATTCATAACAAAATTAATTGTTTTAAAAGTCTATCCCAAAGGTAAATTTTCACTCTGCCATATTCAATGTACAGCACAAGAATGGTATATTGTACAAACTCCTATCAACCATTAATTTTAATAGTGTGCTGTAATGTGAAGAGTTTTACAGGAACCATATTTATTTAACAGCTCAGCTACAGCTGGCTTCTTTTAAATCTTATTGTCTATTTCAAGATGTATTTTTTAGTTCTACTTTTTACTTCACTTGATGGATTTGACATGACACTAGTTTGTAAATTTGAACCACCCTTTTGTTTGTTCTTTTTGTTTGTTTGTTTATTGCATTATTTGCCATACAGGAAGAGAAAATCCTCATGCAGAAATATATCATCACTTATCTCTCTTAAGGTCTCATCTTCTGGAAGGCTCCAATGTAAAAACTATTTTTTGTTTAATAGAGCTTTCCCTGTACAAGACGAATGTAAAATCACATGAGATACCATTTTTATCACCTAATTTTTAAATATGATCCAGGGCATCCATTCACAATTCAAATATTATCACTTCTAAACTGCTCTAACATTTGGATCGGAAAGATTCCCACATGACTGTCATGATCAAGAAGTTAAAGTCTAGGTTGAATGCCCTTGTCAATGGGTTGTGTGCATCTGTTATGCACAAAAAACTCATCTGCATCTTCAGTA
Source organism: Malurus melanocephalus (assembly GCF_030028575.1). NCBI lineage: Eukaryota > Metazoa > Chordata > Aves > Passeriformes > Maluridae > Malurus > Malurus melanocephalus. The sequence continues at coordinate 119,303 of NW_026623279.1, forward strand.
TAATTTAGTTTTATTCTGGCCTAGACCAGGGAAACATATAAAATATTAACCAGATGTTGGCAAGATCAGAAGGCTGATTCCCCAATAGCTGAAATCAAGAACATATTGCAAACTCAAGAAAAAAYTAACTCAACAAAAAGTTTGAGTTTATTTGTTTTTTGTGKTTTTTTTGYTAGTAAGAATTTGTTTCCAGGTCTAGTTTATTGATAAAAGTTTTTGCAGAGTCTTAGCATCTTTCCATATACCACAATTTGCTGGAACCAATACTGCATGAGATAATTCATTAGGGAGAGATGATGYATATTTACTAGCTCAGCATATCCTCAGTGAAGATGTTAGACTATTAGATGTATACAATTCTTTTGTTCTTCTTTCTCAGCAGTTATCCTTACTGATACAGTCAGTGTTTCATCTCAGCATGAAATAACATTAGATAACATTGCATTTTGAGGAAGCAGAAAAAACAAGGGCTCCACAATTGGGAATGAATTAGAAATGCTCTTGCAGTGGAGGCCCTGGAGTTATAAATGAGAAACTGATGCACGTACTTAGGAGGGGACTTTACATAAAATCTTTCTCCTGCTGTACATTTCTTTTTCTTTAGCACATTCTGCTTCTGAAAGGCATTTTTTGACAAGTGCTAAAGCAGAATTTCCATATATTATCTGGGCTTTCTTAATCAGGTTACTTATTTTTGTTGTTTTCTTTTTCCTTTTTTTTTTTTTTTTTTTTTTTGGTTTTTTTTTTTTTTTTTTTTTTTTTTTTTTTTTTTTTTTTTTTTTTTTGTTGGGTTTTTTTTTTTTTTAAGAACAGAAGGTATTTCTGCTGTGCTATTGATATTCTGAAAAATTGACAAAAACTTTGCAGTGTTTTTTCCTGTAGAAACACGTACAAAGGAAAGTTAATAATGTGATGATGACTTAAACTAAAACAGACCAAAGGGACAGGAGATTATTCTCACTTACCTTTAAACATCTAGTAAATTAACATTGCATCTAAATAATCAGGCACTTTTTATAATTAACAAGGTTTTTAGCTTATGATTAATTTAACCTATTTTGGACACATATAGTAGAGTATGCTAAACTGCATCACCAGCCATATCTGTAGTATTCTACTATCTTTAAGAGCAAATTGCATAATAACCTTTATGCCAATATTAGGTCAAATGAATGCAACCCATATATTCTGTTAATAATTACTAAAAACTGCAAACTATTTCATCAAAAAAAAAAAAAANAAAAAAGAAATCCAGATAGGTATCATTTTATCATTTCTGACTTAGTTTCATTCAGTCTATGGCCACAAGTGTCTTGTGGAATTATTTTTTTTCAAGGTAGTGAAAAATCAGATTTATTAATAATGCACAAGAGGGACTGTAGATATGTTATATAGACACAAACCTTGCATCTGTGACTAAGCCCTGATAAGTAGATACTGGTATCACTCAACCACTACAAAGTCAGAAATTATTTTTCTCTCTTTTCATTAGATAACACTGTTCTGTGTAAATATATAGAACTATAAAAACATTAAGATTGGAAAAGACTCTCAGATTCTTAAGTCCAACCATTTAGCTAGTTTTAGCTAGTGCCATGACCACTTCCCTGGATAAGTGGAAGTGACTAACCACCCTCTCAGCGAAAAACCTTTTCCTAATGTCCAAATTTAACTTCCTCTGACACAAGTTCATTCCATTTCCCTCTGTCCTGCCACTGGTCACCAGAGAGAGGAGATCAGCACCTGCTAATGCACTGAACACTCAAAGAAGTTGTAGACTGTGATGAGGTCACTGCAGCAGCTTTATAACATTTGTGAGCACAGCATTTGGCATTGTCTACCATCCCGTGAATACTTCTGAATACATCCTCCCACAAAGCTTTTCCTGTATGAGGAAAAGTTCTTACAATCATGCAGATAGATGTTTTCTTACCCTTATCAGATAAATAAATAAATAAATAAATTTACTTTGTCARTCTTGAGCTTGTATAACATTGACATTTAGTGTGAAACACCCAAGAGTCATGAAAAKATTTCTTTATTTTTCTAAAACCATAACAGTTGTAATCCCTGCTCTTGTGAAATTCTTATCCTAGTGAATTTTGACACTGACTGTAAAGCTTCTGTTACCCAGTATTTTGCTAATGTAGTTTATGGAATATATATGCTTACAGAATACAATGCACAGTTAGCAAGAGTTCATCCTTATYTTTCCTTCCTGATGCTAAGGKGRTTGCAGGAGAAGCTGGGAACAAGGTATTTTGGTTTTGCAGTGGATGTATATAAAGACACACAGATGTGCAATCAGACTCATAACTACTTTTCAATGGGCAAATACTTCCCATTAGCACTCTGAAGGATGATTTCAGAGACTGCTGAAGCCCTAAATTGCCACTGAATGACCTGATTATTCTTTTTTTTTTTCTCCCAGTAAAAGAATGTATTTCTTTTACAAAACTTCTTCTGGTCCTACAATTTCGGTAACATTTTGAAGAGATGTATCTGATGATACTTTGCAGTATCTTAATATCTTTTACTAAGTGTCACATACCTTTACAGTCAAGGTAACACAAGTTCAGATTACATTTAAGCCTTTTATAATTGGATTCTTTGAACATCGACTAAACATTTTATAATGTAAAGTATAATGTAATATTATGAAACTTAAGTTATTAAAATATCAGATTCAAACAGCAGGATTATTAAAATAACAGAGAAGGAACAGTGAATTCATTCCTTTTTCTCCATATGTTCTAATAACTCGTGAATCTGTTTTAAGAATGGGATTATTTCCTCATGTAGATGACTTTTTGTTGATTAAATACTTCTGAGTGGCTCATATTGTTTGATATTGTTCCTGGAGGATAATTCATTGTCCCAAAGAATTCTCTTAGCTATCAATTCTAAGAGTGAGAAAACTTTGAAGAGTCTAACACAGAATAATTCCCTCTATGGGATATTTAATAATAATGCTTTACAGAATTGAGATGACTCATTGAGCTTAAGCCACATCTTCAATAATGATAAGGCTTTTTTTTTTTTTTTTTTTTTTTCCAGCAAAAGCTTTCAAGAATGCCAGTATCTGTAACTTGGTGACTCTAAACATAGACAAGACACACTATAAAAGCACATAARGATCCTAGAGCTCATGGGCTTTCTGAGGCCTTTTCTGCTGGCCTCTTCATGCAAAAGTTGTTTCCTGAGCACTGCTTCCATGGGACATTTGACTTCCAACATTTAACTTTTATGGTTTGTAAGGTAAGGCAGGAAAGCTWTGTAGGCCAGAGATACTGAAACAACAGAGTTTCTCTTACATCCTGAAAAAATATGGCTTAATTTACTGTAGATCMCACTTGCCTTGGAAGAGCATGCAGTTTGACACAATGCCTCTTTTTTGTAGATTTGTTGTGCTTTTCAAACACACAGAGCACTGTTGGGTACAGCATCAGTCTCTAGAAAGCTGGCTTGCACCGTTTGTCTGGAGTTGACATTATCCCCCAAAACTTTAACATGCAACCGTTCCTCTGCTCCCTATTTCTCTAAACATCAATTCACTAGCATAAAATTATACAAAACACACTCAATTCCTTTTATTTCTGGTTTCTAGAAAGATCCTAAACACCTCTAGTATTGGAGTATAAATGAATAAAGCTTTCTAACTATCTACGTTATATCATTGCAGTTGCAAATTCAGGGAGCCCTTTTATAGTTCTGCCTACTGCAGAACACACAGATTCTAGAATTGCAGGCATAAGTCCTGATTTCACAATTTCCTTAGCAGTTTGGGCTTTTAATCATTATGAGGTTAGTTAAATATTGCAAGATTTTTCAGATCTTGGATTAATATTTAGTCACTCTCTTGGAGGTCATTCTCATTAGTGTAATTTCTTAGGCTAATCTGCATTTTTCTTCTAAATGTGCTTCTATGATATAATAATTTATGTGTTATGAAGCTTTTGTTGCAAGGTTTTCTTTAAAATAATGTATCTATGAGCTGAATAGTTTTATGCACTAAATTTTGGAATCCCACTTGTTTAAATACTATGGCTCTATATTAGGAAAACCCTTGAAAAAAAGGTTTTAAACTAAATAGAGCTTAGAATAGGGGGAATTTTCATTCTTGTCCATGGAAGTAAAAAAGTCAAGAAAACAATCTTGCCAAAGAATTACAGAATCTGTATAAACTTTCTGGAAGAATTTGAGTTAAATGARAAAGAAAATTTCTTGGGAGTTAATGTAACTTCCAGTAGTAACAATCAGGGTTTAATTTCMTTCTGTTGAGTTTCTAAACTTCATAATAATATTAGGACTGTAGCGTATAATTTAATCTTTCATAGTTACCTGATTCTCAGAGTTATTACAGGATAAAAAAGTCAATTGCAGTAACATTAGGCTCCCYTCATACCATGGAACAGAACAATTCAAGATTTAAGTACAACAGATACTGGAGTGCTCCTCAATAAACTTGGTTTGCAGTTCCGTACAATGATTTGGGAGAAACAGATTCCACTGATATAATCAGACAAAAGTATACCTGAACTTTGCAGATCTGCAATTTGTAAATGKCTGTGTAACTCTTGTGTTATCTGAGTCTTTCCTAAACTTGTTAGTTTTTTTTTAAATTACAATTTTCTGCTCAATAAAAGTAATGTTTCTCCAGTAAATCAATATATTATTTATGCACACAAAAAATTTACACATGAGGCTACAATTCTCAATCTGGTCCACTCTGAAAATATGAGTGTTTGCCAGAGATATTCCAAAAGAATTCTTATAGAGTGGTATTTGTATTCTGAGAAAATGTTGCATGTCTATTCACTGGGCAAAAAGGAATAAGAGCACCTTCAAGTAGAAAAAGSTTATTTGTAGAGGCAAAAAAATTACAATATGTTCTCAATAATAGAAGCAGATTTCTTATTCCTTAATAACTTTAAAGAATTTTTTGTTTYAGTGAAGCCATATAAGTCATACAGCAGTAACAGAGCAAGGCTAGAAAATCAGTGATTTTTCTGATCTTGAAGGAGGATTTCAAAGAGTTGCCCTGCCTATAAAACTGAAATACATAATAATTGTATTATTTCTTATTACAGTATCATAGTATTGTCACTTTAGTTSTTTAACTATGGTACCATTAAAGATTTGTAACTTAGAGAACCAGTTAAAATGTAAAGAGACTGACTTTAAAAAAATAGTATCAACTCTTATATTGATTATTTTCAATTTCTGTTTTAATTTCTATGTGAATCAATTAACTATATAGTTTTCAAGGTTTGGCCCACAGACCTTCTAGTCTGAGAAAGTACAAATCTCAGCTGTGAGATTTGCTGCAATGAACTACTGCATAAGATCAATATTGTAGTAGGGTTAGGAGACTATARATTATTGAAAGCAGACTATTTAATGTAGTGTGCCAAATGCAATTGACAAAAAAAAAGTAAATTAGTAAAAATCAATTTGACTTTTGAGTATTAAAGAAATTGGATTGCGAAAGGACCATAAATGAAAAAGAAAATAAGAAGCTCTTTGATATAATGGAGAGTAAAGCTTAGAAGAATCATTTATTGGGAGTTAKTTGCAATTTGTTAGGAGTAATTTGCATCAGTTTATTGATCAAATAAGCTGTAGAGAATAGGGGAATTAAACTTCTGTCTAGTGAATAATATCTGAAATGTCTGTCGAAATAGTTTTAAAAATTCTAAAGTAGGTCAAAGAGTTGATGAAGTAAACCCTATCTTAGCAACAAACTGGCTTATTTCATGCCCAACAAGTCAATTTATTGTTTGATGGACTGATRAAAAAAAATCTTTACATTTTACCTCTTAAAGATGTCTGAAAATTGCTCATATTTAATTGCTTATTTATACTGTCATATAGCAAAGCAAGCATTTGCAGAACAATATAGTAAATGCAACTGCTTTCCTCCCTTGAAAACAAATGTTCAAATGGTATTTGAGTTCAAGCAAGTTCTGTGGCTTTATTCTAATTTTTGATACTCATTTGTTCTTATTACATAATTAATGACAATCTGGTGTGATTAGCAGGCTTTGTTCTTGAAAAACTCGGGACCAGAAGAACAGAGGCGTTGAAAGCCAAGGCTGCAAACACAGAGTGGGAAGTATGGGAAGCGTTCTGCAGAGCACATGTAAGTCAGCTTTATTAAAGCAGGGTGCMTCATTTAGAATCCAGACTGTCATATAACCAAAACATGTCTGAAAATAYGTGCCATATGCTCTCTGAGGGCTGGCTTTAGGCAATGGCCATAGGAACTGCTATTACTAGCACTCATTCTATCAGCAGAAATGAAATCTGAGTGCTTTGTTGACCAAATAAAAGTATTTTCATGTAGTTTGAAATGTTTTTTCAGTATGAAACAAAAATACCTAGAAACTGCTATGGACATGAAAAATTCTGAAAGAATTTTTTGTAGGCATCAATGAAAAATGAATATAYTATTCCTGATTGATAAAATACAGGTCATGCCAAAAAGATGCCAGTAAAGTTGTGCATCAAACATTACCCCATTTGGAGACATTGGCTCCACATTATTCCTGATAAATAGCCTTGACAAAGGTGGAGGTGTTAATTAGAATTAAAGTTTGAATTCCTCTGTTGGAAAGTCATATATAAAGGTTTCTTCAGAGTAGTTCATCTCCTACAGTAATACTTTACTATATTTTAAAAACTTTAGATGGACCATTTTAAGGGGGATTTTTTGATTTTAATTTTTTTTTCTCATAATGGATTTCTGATTAACTTTGAAATAAGAATATTATGGCAACAATAAAAGCTTAGTCATAAAGGCATTTTCAAAAATCTTTTACCTAAATAATAGAATTGATGTGAAACCAAAGAACCTCGTATTTTATGGCTAGAGATTGTTCAGTGAATCTTATACAAAAAAAAATTTAAATGCATTTTTGGATGACATTTCACTTTAAGCTTATCTGGAAAAGACTTGTAGAGTGATAGTAAAGAAGTCTAACTTAATTTGAAATCTCATTAAAACAACATTTATACACCGCTAACTCGATTACTATAAAAAGTGACTACTAAGTCACTTTAGTGCTAGCTAGTTTTGGCTGTGGCCCTTAATGCTGAGAACTACAAATTCAAATTTTGAGATCAGAATTCAAAGAATAGTTGCTCATAGTGCCACATACTTTTCCTTTCAGAAAAGTGTGAGACATATACGAAGTCATGACCAAGTTACTTACTAAATAAGTAACCCTGAACTTTTCAAAAACCAAAATGGAAATTCACAGCCTGTTTTGCCAACGAGTTGTATCTTTTTTAATACTTTCAAATGTCATAATGTTTAGTTCAAAAGCAAAGTGAGAAGATTAAGGAAAACGTTCATATTTTAAATGCATGTCTTTAATTAAAGTGCCAGTAATGGTTGTGCCCATATTTAGTTGGAAGCAGTGGTCTATATCAAAGTACTTGGCCCCGGTAGATAGCTCCTGCAAACTTGTGAAGTAGTCTGCAATTTGGGCAGGAATACTGGCTCTCAAGACCTGCTTCATCATTTGTGACATTTCAAACTTTCACTGAAATATTTCCAAAAAGACTTCCATGAATAGTTTCAACAAACAGAGCTTAGATATTTAAACCTTTCTGATCACTGTGTTAGTCACAAAAAAAAAAAAAAAAAAAAAAAAGTTTTAGAAGTTGTTTAAGATGTCTTTTGTATTCACAACATCATAATTCCTTTCAGTTATGCAGGTTGTTTGGTTAAAAAAAAAAGCACTTTAAAACACATTACATACAAATACATACAAATGTCAGTGCAAATTCAGTATAAAAGAACTTTATCGTCTCARTTTCTCAGACCTGTTACCTTTTCATTACTTGAACTTTAAGGATGTGATTTATATGTGTGACCTTAATATCACTGTATATTCTCAGAGTAAAATCTCGAAGTAATTAATTTGTCACTTGATTCAACTTTCATATAAGGCAGGTAAAAACATGAAAACTAGAAGATACAAAATGGCAACAGATCTTTSGCCTTTTCTTTGAATTTTTGTTTTTGTTGTACAGTAAGTCACAAGCTCCAYGGGTTGTAGATTGATTTTTTTTTCTTTATCATCACAGAAAAACTCTCCCTCCTTCCTCCTAAAGTAAATAAAATTTCACTTTATTGTATTGCTATCAAAATCCAAGCTCTTATGCAGCTGCAAATATTTCTTCTTTCTCACAGAAAGAACACCTTGTATATTGCATGTTCCCATTCTGTCACTTAAAAGGATTAACAGATTCAGATTACACCTAAATACGATTATAATACAATTTCATTTCCTATAGTATTTGCTTYGGTATTAGAATCAGAGAACATTAAAAAGGCACTAAAATGAATAGTTAGAGTGATATAACTTCAACCTGTAACAGTAGGAAGTGCAGCTAAATAGAGATTGTGGCCTTGAAGACTTTTAGATATCCAGATTTTAAACCAGTGACACAAAGGAAAGTGTCTATTTCATTTCTCAATAACATTTAGAAGGATTTTTTCCACTCTTTTTGTAGACATCTGTATAATAAATATACATATTTGAAATAATTTTACAGACTTGAAAAGTCCACTTCCACTTTTGGAAATCAGCTCATTTTTACTTTAATAGGATTAAAGTAGGTAAATCATACATATGTTCAAAATATTTGCATTAGCATATTTCAAAGTACGATAATTTTTCTGCAAATGTATATAGTCTCTGGACTGAGAACTAGCTAGGAAACAGGAGGCACATCMAAGATCATTGTAGCTGTTATGGTTGGTGGGATAAACACTGGGCACACASTATAGAGCTGTTTGCTATAGGATTTTTGGCATCCATTCCCTCTGCCACAAACATAAATATAAAGAACATTTACAAGTGGCTGGAATTGAAGAAGCAAACATCTACCCTCCCACAGATTCCTAGATACTTTCCTTAAGGCCATCTCCTTGAAACACTAGATCATTCTTTGAGTTTTAAAATAAAAATAATTATTTCACATTGTCAAACAGCAACCTTGATAACTGAAAAAAAAAAGTTGATCTGTTTGTACATTTACCATTGTGTGTTGATGCATAAGGGTGGCTGTCAAACTGAAGAAAGAGAAACAGCAGGGGCTTTAAACTTTCTGTCTAATGCCTAAGAATTTTAAATCAGAACAGTAGTAAAAGTATTTTTACAATGGATATTCAATTTTTTTTTCTCCTCTTTTATAATTAAAAGAAGTGTGATCTTTTAATGCAAGAATGAATTTTAATCATTAACAATTTTGTGGAGACCATACCTTGGTTTCTGTAACTACATACAATAACTCCATGTTGAAGTGGGATCCTATAAGGAGTGATAAAGTGACTTTCATAGTCCTACCAAGGGCAATATTTTCCAATTTCACTGTCTACACACTTTGCTACAAATTGGTTATAAATCTGTGGTGTTAAAATGACTCAAACAAAACCTAACTCATCTCTGTACAAGGCAGTGTATTTTGTTTGAGGATCTTCTGGTAACATCTCCCTCGCACAGAAATTTCAGCTTTTTACATTCATCTGAAGTGAATGTTGACAATATTCTCAATAATTTTGATACTGTGTCCTGGGGGTGTGTTTGTCTCTCTTCCAGGTGAATGGAAATGTTCCTGTTCACTTTCAAACATGCATCTCTTACCACCACTGATCATGAACACCTTATAAATCAGCAAACATTGTAGAAGAATAGCAATCAAGCATTTCTTTCTCACATTCAGTAAGGACAAGCCAAAAGTATGAAAAATATTGATTAGATAGAAAAAATTGTTGAATAGTAGCCAAAAGAAGAGCTTACAAAGGATGATAGAAAAAAGTTTGAAAATTGCATTTAATGAAACCTGCACAAAACATATAATTTCATCTGTATCTCTGGTTTTTTGAAAAAGGTAAAAAAAATTAAAAAGGTAAAGACTGGCAGTGTTTCTGCTATTTCTACTTTGCCTTTTTGATCTAACATCTGACAGCCATTACAGACTAATTTTCAGATTGGAAGAAATAAAAAAAAAAAAAAACAAAAAACAAAAACAAACAAAAAAACCCCACCACTATTATTTCAGTGTTAAAGAACTCAGTGAATTCAGGTGCCAGAAGCATAGGTAGGACAATCTAGGTTTCTAGGAAGACAACATAGTATTTCAGATTAGACAGGTAAATTTAAATCATGCTATGGCTTCCACTTACTTCCCGATATTCTCCTCAGTCACAGGCTACTTTCAGATCCTCAGTCTACAGATGACCTTTGTGTTTTCAGGGATGGCTGTGAATGTAGCTTTCCTGTCTTCATGGAACACAGAAAGATGAAGGGTTTTAGCAGTCGCTTTTAGGAAAGAAAAAATTGTCATTTTCTGTTGTTCTTCACCATTTTGTTGATGTTGCAGACACTATATCCATACATTTGTTTGTCCTGTAGTAGTACCTGTTATTACTTAATGRCATATTGGTAGGATATATTTACAAGTTATGAGTAAATATTTGGTTAGTAGTAGAGTACAGTGTGCTCTGTCTTCACCAGATGCCTACTTCAAAATAATTTAAGTAATTCCAGAAAAAAATAGTGTTTGCTTAGAGTAAGACAGTAGAACTATGTCTGAATACAGTTTTGGGACTGTATTTTGCTTCAATGTACTTTACTACTTATAATTTTACATTGTCCCACCCATTCTAATACTTTAGATTAAATTGTTTTCATAGAACCGTGGAGATGGTTTAATCAGCTTTAAAAACCTTTAATCAAAACTCTACCTTAATCACAATAAATTAGAAAAGTTAACTGGTACAGTTGGCACTCCTGAAGGACAGATTGACTTACCCAGGCTGGGGGAGCTCAGCCTGGATAATAGAAGGCCTCGGGGTACCCTAAATTTTCCTTTCATTTCCTAAATTATGCCTAGAAGAATGATGGAGAAAGGCTACTTACAAAAGCATTTAGAGACAGGACAAGGGAGAATGGCTTCAAACTGAAAGAGAGTAAGTTTAGATCAGGTGTAAGGAAGAAGTTCTTCAGTGTGAGATTGGTGAGGCACAAGAACTGGTTGGCCAAGATGCCGTGGATGCCCCGTCCTTGGAAATGTTCAAGGCCAGGTTGGATGGGGCTCTGAGATCCTGGTCTGTTGAAAGGTGCACCTSTCTATGGCAGGAGGTTTTGAAATCGATGATCTCCGAAGTCTCTTCCAACAGAATTAATTCTAAGATTCTGTGATTGTTCATTTCCTGGCATCTGCCATCACTGGACAGAGCAGATGGGGGGTATGTACTTCCTTTTTGYGTCCTTATTGTCCATGAATCTCATCCATTTTTAAACCCACTGGTATTGTCTGCCTTCACAGCCACGAAGGGCAGTAAGATCTAAAAGTTCTAATATAGTAGGATTTGATGAATAACAACCTTTTTTTCTGTATGAAAGAAATGATGATGTTCACAGAAATGGAGAAGTGAGCAACTGGATGCCATACCCTGCTCATCACGCCCAACATTTTTTACTTTTGAGTTGTTATTACACATTTAATAGATTATTTCAGTGGAATATAAAAATTGACTTCAGGATATCTCTCCTGAGATATGAATATATTTTCCTTAATATGTTACTTTATGCATGCTAAAGTTTCCTTACCACTTTTTGTTTACTCAGTTTTTTTTGAAATCCTTCTGAAATTCCTCCTCATTCAATATGAGAAAAATTCCATAATCTCCTAAAAAACTCCAATCTCTTTTCTGAAGCAAAAAAAAGACACTGGTTTATTCTAACAAAAATAACTCCACAAAGTTGTAGATTCAGATCTGTACCTTCTGGAGAAAAACATCATTTCTTCAAGGAGAGAGGCACAAAGGAGAAAACTGCCACAGTAAAAAATGTAGAGAAATGAAAAAAAAAAAAAAAAAGCCTTTGAAAAAAATCTAATATTCATAATAAGGAAGAAGTATGTGATTTGCTGATATAGTGAATCACTATGATTAATCTCTTCTAGAAGCCTTTAAAATATAATCTGCACATATAACTAGCATACTATTTCATTATCAAAATGTCAATACATGTCTGTAAAATCTGGAAAAAAATTATGTGAAAGCAAAAATTAAATCATGACACCCAATTTTGAAAATCWACCTGAAAATCCTGATATTATGAAACTTAGGAATAGCAGACTTACCTGTCTTTCTGTTATTTTGTTTTCCTATTCACCTCCAAAATGGTTCTAAGAATACCCTTTTCTTTCAGAAGACATTTTCATACCTTTATGCCTACATTTGAGGCCTAAAAACAGCTTTTAACACATATCTCTGACAGTTCTTTACCTCTGTTGGCACATCTCCGTCCAAAAGCAGACACATCATCCTCATCCTTTTCTCCTGGCTCTCCTATCTGTTCCTCTTACACTGAAATKTATAAGTAATGGGGTGAGAAACAAGAAAAAAGGAGATTTGTCAGTGTGAAAAAAAAAAAAAACCAAACCAAAAAACCTGTTCTTGTCATCCTCTAAATAATAACATAATCTGCAATAAATATATATCACTCTCTGGAGGTCTGCTATAAAGGGCAATTGTTCTGCAATACCATCAGGCGAAATTTACTGTTCATCTATGTTTCTTTCTGTTTATGTCAAAATTGCAACATTCTACTSTCTCTTAATCTTTCACGTATAATGAAAAAGGGTTTACAGACTATTATTTAGCTCATAATGACAAGAACACAGAATCGTACAAATACCAGAATCAAGATTGTCTGTATCCCTTTTTGTCGATGCTGTATTACATTTTTTAGGTCTATGACATGAGGATCTACTTTTTCTATCCTCCAAATCCCTGCCTCATTCAGTCTAGAAGCAGACAGTTCTCGTTAATGAGCAGTTTTCCCTCTTTTAGCCTTCATCTTGTTTAATAGCCTGTACCCAGACTTATTCACTGCAGATTATTCAAATCCTGCCCTGAAGATAGAATTATTTATTTTTTCATATCTTTTTTTTTTTTTTTTTTTTTTTTTTTTTTTTTTTTTTTTTTTTTTTTTTTTTTAGTGGTGATCTACCCTGCAGTACTGACTGCTTCACAAACATTTACAAAATATAATGATCAAAGTTATGGAACATCTTCCATACTGGGAATGATAGATAAGCTGGGATCCATGAGCTGTAAACAGAAAAGCAAAGACAATAAGCTAAAAATTTGCAAATCAAAAGTGGTTTGGCAAAAATCTATAGGGAAACGTAGTTTACTGGATCTTCCTATACAAGAATTAAAGTATAAAAAATGAAACCAATATAAATCAGGTTTAAAAAACCACACACATTTTTTTTTTTTAATCTGGAAGATGTTGCAAATATATTTATTTATTATGTATCCATGAAAATTCCTGACCTTAAGCTAGTAAGGCTTTGGGGAAAAGGTAAAATGGATTATGTAKATTTTCCACATTATTACTTTTTCACAGAATCTTAGAATGGTTTGGCTTGGAAAGGACCCTAAAGATCATCTAGCTCCATGCCCATTGTCATGGACAGGGACTCCTTCCACTAGAAGGTGTTGCTCAGAGCTCCATCAACCTGGCATTGAACACAACCTTTTAATGAAACACATGCCTGTTGATTCTGATTGGATTACTATTTGGGGCTAGGTGTACCTCCTAATGTAGGTGTAATGTATTCTCACCATTCTTATGTTCTTATTAATAAGCAATTAGTTGAGGGGGTACTACTCTTCTTATTACTCTTCTTTTTTATTTTTCTTTTTTTCCCTTTTTTTCCTTTTTTTTTTTTTTTT
>NW_026623279.1:133213-138300 GCF_030028575.1 Malurus melanocephalus
TCATTTCTTTTTAAAATATCACATGATACACCGAAGCTGGGGGAAACTGCTCCAACCATACCAACTAGACCTTAATAGTCTTGCATATTTTAATATGCAAGAGATACTTAAATACTTTTAATAAGCAGAGATACTTAAAATATTTTAAATGTGATACTACCTTACTCAGAAAAAGGAATGTGGGTATTTCAGTGCCTTCTCTAGACCAATATAACACCAATTTGTTTTCTCTGGTTCAGTAAGGGCTGAGCTGTCTTGTTTAAGTAATCTGCCATCCAAACTGGTGTTTATTCAAACACAATTTCAACCACGAGGACATTATTCCATATTGGAACTAGATTTTTAGTCATTTTAAACCCACCCATCTCAACTCACCTCTTGTATTCAAGACACCCTGCTAAAAGAACAAGGAAGACATTGCAATGCCTTCTCTATAAAAAAAAAGGAGTTCTATTTAGAAATCAGGCATTTGCATAAATGGATATTCTTTTCTTTATAAATCTGGCATTTGCTGAGCCTCTTAAATGAAACTTCCTTCATTTCAGTGAATCAGTCCTTCAGTTCCCAGTATAAAGTTAATTAAATTTCTTACAGAATTTGTAAGAATTTATAATTTATTATAATAAKTATRAATATAACTTTTCCTTTACCTTCTGGACATGTATTTAATTCTTTATTTCTCTGAAATAGGTACACATTTCCTTACTCTCTGAGTCACTCATGCATACATTGTTGGATGGTCTGGCAAATGTTAGACCAATAGTTTTTTAATTAAGTTTTCAGATATAATATTTCCTTTTAAGCAACCTGCAAAATATGTAAGAGATATTGTTGTTTCTTGATACTTCAGCAGTCRCAGAATAATTTGGGTTTCCCATGGTAAAAATCAAAGCTCGGGCACTTTTATCCTTGAACAATGAAGGTGAGAGGCCTATAGTAATAAACACAATATTATTATGAGACTATTTTACAGAGAGAACGGGTTAATGTGAGAAAATATGTGTATGAMCACTGGAGTTTTCAATGAGAATACCATTAAAAGCTATAAACGAGATAGAAACATCAGTCTACCAGTAGTTTGTTCAATAATTGGTTCAGTATTTCTATCATTGTTTCCTTGTTTAAATACTGAACATTTTCATTTTATGGGAAAGTATTACTAAACTAAGCATCCCAACAATGTTATAGTGTAAAAAGAAAAGTAATTTGAAAGAAAATATAGTTATGTTATCTAGAGCATGTACGATTTACAACAGACAGTGCCACTCACTGATTTGAGATTCTAAGCCATTTTGCAACTGCTAATAAGGTACTTACAGAAGAACTGTACATTGCCTGTAAACTTCTGAGATACTTTTCTAAATTCATCATTATTTTACTCCTTTATTATGACTTGGACTTTTACAGGGCTATTTAATTGATGGTAATTTTGTACCTGCTCTCTTCAAGTGTTTCATAAATTCTTTAGATTTAATTATAATGCTTTCCTTTTGTTAGGTAACATTTCAGTATTTTTCATTTGATGAATTGACAAAAAAGCTTGCTGCCTCTCTTGACCCCTTCCAAGACTCACAGTGCTGGCAATTTCTCATCTAGTTTACAGTTTTCTCAAGAATAGTTGTTGAGTATGATGTGTTGGCTAAAAACATTATTCCTAAAAATCCATGCTTATCAATAAAGTAAAGAGCAAAATTTGGGTAAAAACTACAAGATGCAATGGTAAAGATGATGTTTTGTTATCAGTCTTATCAGAACTAGAAAATAAATTCAACTGGTTACATCAAAGAAGATTCTTGTAACAGTGTGATGAGCTTGTTTGATTTCTGTCCTCACCTCTTTACAAAATATGCCTAATAACCACCCAAATAAATGCAAGGTGCACTTGCTGTTCTTCTGTCTAAAATCTGTCATTGCTTCTTTCAGGTTTTCTCATGAAGACAAAAAACCCACCAACAAATCTAAAAGCTCTTCCTCGCCCAAATTAAAATGATGTTTTGTTTCTCTTACTAAGTTCTCATAATTAGACATCAATTGACATGAAAGACATAGACTCATTTTTCTATACATATGTTACCTTCCATTTTTCTTCTTGGTTCCTTCTCTTTTGGGGTGATTTGCTCCTTTTGAATGAAATGAAGTCAACTAACATTCTGYATTCATACTGAAATGTCCTTAAAAATGAACTTTTGCTGAGAAACAGTATTGTTCCAGACTGCAAAGGCAAATTAAGTATTAATATTATATTTCCTAATAAAATGGTGTACAGCTGGAAAATAAAACTGATACATTGACTATAATAAGAAGCCTGGGAAATACTAAAACTGGGTGAGGGGAAAAAAAGGGAAGAAATCCAAGGAAAAGGATATAAAGTTCTTTGGTGTACATTTTCTTTCTGAGCCCWGGTCAAAGCTGAGAGCCAGGTAGGTATCTACTTCTGTAACAGACATTCCAAACACTTCTATTAGTCTCGTGATTCTCCCTTACTTCAAGGCTCCTTGAGTATTCAAATATAAACTATCAATGTCCCATTTTACCYTAGCAAGTGACACTGCTAATGGCGTAGCTTTAGCAGAAAAAAGCACTGGGGGAAAAATTACCATATTTTACAATAGTTAGCATGACACTCAGGAACCTAATTTTACTGGCAGCAAAATCTAGCTATAGACAGCTAAATCAGCACTGATCCAAGAAAGAGAAGAGACAGCACTGCTGAGGTGGTGCAAAAGTCAACTTTCTGCTTTRCAAGACATGTTTAAGAGAATAGCCATTTAAATCAAAAATCTTTTGGAAACAAATGCTGGGTCCCAGACCTGAAGTCTTATAGGAAAAGGCCAATGGGAAATTACCTCAAGGCTTTTAAGGCTGGTATAGGGAGAAGGCTACTTATGCAGAATATATGTTTTGCACAAGCGTCTTTGTTCAGAGATATGACATGAGTATCTATTCAATATGAATTTCTGTTCACATGAGATGTTCATTTTTCTATGTACTTTGGCATATTTTGAAAGCAATCAATTTTATGGCCCAAAAGGAACCATYACACATTTAAAGTGGAAAAAAACAACATGAAATATATCATGCTACTACTTTGTTGCTTTTTCTTTTTTAACCTGATGTGTTTATTTTGGTTATTTTCTCAGCATTTAAAAATATTTTTTTATTTTATTTTTTAAGTCTTTAAAAAAACATTTGTATAAAAACTTGCTGTCTTACTGTTAGTTGCTATCTTACTTAAAAATATTGTATAATACTTCTCCTCATCCATTTATTCCCTACTCATCCAGTTTTGGCCTGCCTTACTTTCTTCACAATCTGGTGCAAAAACCTTATCTTCTCTGGTTTTGGCATCTGAAATAACATACCTCTACTTCTCCTTTTAATTTAATTTGAAATCTCAGCTGAAATCTTATCTTTCTTCCCATGTTTACGCCTCCAAGTTTCACTCCCCTGCTGGTGTAGTTTGATTTGTAGTTTTACAACATRCAAAGCATAATTGCTTTTCTTAAAGTGAGGAAGATAGAAAGAACAATTAAATATTTTYCTTTTTAGAAGAGATTTCCTTTCTTTGATATCACTTTCTTTTTACAGGGCAACCCACTTATCTCTGTTGGTTCCTTGCATGTACATGCTACTAAGAACTGAATTATGTTTTTCAGACATATAGTAATTATGCTTGAATAGGGGTAAAAGAAAATTAACTTTTGCTCGTGCCAAAAATATTTAAAAGTTTACTTTCATACTTTTTTCAATCATAGTTTTTCTAATTCTAATTTGTGTTGATTTAAATCTCATGAATATGAAAATACACAGTGGTTAACATGAGGAGAAGTACTTCATCGGAATTCTTTGCTTTTAACTGGAGTATAAAACWTTCTCATCCTCATTTTTCTCATGTCCTTGACATCTGTGACAGTATTGCACAGAATGGGAGATAACTGCTATCTGGTATTTAGACCACCAATCTGCTGTAATAAAGTGATTTTGCTGCTACAGCTCTTGGATTTCTCTGTGGCTGCCTTCTTTCAGGAAAACAGTTTCTTTTGCTGACATTTTTTTGTCTCAGGAAACTCTTTGTCAGATTCACTTTATTAGAGACAACAAATGTCTCTGCAGTCTTTGGTTATAATATATACTGTCTGCTCATATAATTAAATGAGTTTACTGGTTTTCTGAATTTGTTAGAAATAATCTTTTGATAAAGCAGAAAACATCTATCGTGTTCACGAAATTCACAGACATTTATGCTTGGGTTCCAAAGCTCCATCTAAGTGATTCAGGRCTAAATATAATAATTTCTTTATGCCAGCTTTTAATTGAGTAATGGTGTGTGAAACTCATGTGGCACAGTGGGAAGCATACAAAAAAGAGTCTGAAAGAGCATAATGACTGCAGAACATCCACTCATTTGAAATCAGGAAGATATAAAAAAATCTAAGTCTTGTCAGTCACATAACATGAAGTAATGGGATTATGCAAAAAATGTGGTTAATAATGCTTCACTATAAATGTGCCACAACACAGTGTGAAACATGTGCCCTAAACTATGATATATTATTTAGAAAAATGATCTTATTATTTAAAAAGTGATTAAACAGTCATATAGTAATCCACTTACAGAACAAAATCTAAATATGCAGAGTATGTGGTCTATATTTCCAGGGTGTCATCTACATTATTTATCAAAGTTTGCTTTATTTGTTTTACTGAAAAAAGTTGTTTCATTTTTCTCCATGATTGGTAACTGAAATTGTTGCTAAGACTCTGAAAAGCTATGACAATAGTGGCCAAGTAGGGTCTGTTTGTACATACAAGTGTTTCCACAAGTGACAAAYGTTACAAAGATGACTTTGGTGCTTCCCAGGTATTCTGGTGTTAAGATTTAAGCTGATCTGCATCTTTCCTTTCTCTCTCCTTAGAGAAAATAGGGATGAGTGGGATGATATTTCATCACTATATGGTCTATCAAACAAAGTGCATTCTATTTCTTTCATCTTGGACTTCTTTTAAGACCATCAGGTTATTTTTTTTCTACACTGTCAGTTGGATTCAACTCCCTGTTTTCCTTCAGATGGTCCCAGTCTGAAACT
>NW_026623279.1:138399-150092 GCF_030028575.1 Malurus melanocephalus
CCTGAAAATTATGAGTAATGCTCCACAGGTGTAACTTTGAGTTTCCTAAGTCCTACAGTTCTGAAKCCTGTATGTATAATAACAAATCACTTCTGGTGAACACTATATAAAGCCACCCTTTTATTGCAGGAGGTCACTACCTTCCTTAAAGAGATATCATTTCAGCATGCTACCTTGCATATCTATTTCTAAATAAGGATTATTCATAAATGAATTGCCAGCCAGTCAARGGAGGTGGTTATCCCACACTGCTCTGCCCCAGTGCAGTCTCACCTTGAATATTGTGTGCAGTTTGGGGCACTGCATTATAAAAAAGTCATAAAACTATTAGAGAGTATCTAAAAGAGTGCTGTGGAGATGGTGAAGAGTCTAGAGGGGAAGTTGTATGAGGAGCAGCTGAGGTACTTGGTCTGCTCAGCCTGGAGGAGACTGAGGARGGACCTCAATGCAGTTACAACAGCCTCATGAGGAAAAGCAGAGGGGCAGACACTGATCTCTTTGCTGACCAGTGATGGGACACAGTGCAATGGCATGAAGCTGGGTCAGAGGAGATTTTAAGTTGGATAACAGAGCAAGGCTTTTCACCMAGAGGGTGCACTGGAGCACTGRAACAAGCTCCCCAGGAAAGTGGTCACTGCATCAAGACTGACAGAGTTCGAGAAGCATTTGGACAACAGCCCGAAGCACATGGTGTGGCTATTGAGGCTGCCCTGTTCAGGGCCAGGAGTTGGAATCTGCTGATCCTAGTGGGTCCCTCCCAACTCAGAATATTCTATGATTCTATGAAAACTGGAGGAAAAGTGAGAGAGGATGTCATTGTAGCAGTTCTCAATAAGTACATCTAATAGGAACAACTTATATGAAAAAATGATAAGGCTGAGGTTATATGGTTCACAAGATAATATAACTCACTGAAGATGTTTTCTCAGAGGCTTATAAAACGGAGAGAAATTATATATTCAAATGAAAATTATTTTATAAACCAGTTAAACCAGATAAATTCGTTATACAGTTGAATACTGATTTGTGATGTCATATGGAATCTGCCCTACAAAACTGACTCAAGTCTCCTCATCATTTTAGAAATGGTAAGCCASAAAATGTAATCATTAATCCAAAGAGGTGATGGCTCTCAAACTCAATAAGTCACCTTGGTAGTCATCCCAATCCAAGGTGGATAAACCCTCCCTGACTGCAGATCTTCTGTAGCAGTTCCAGGTCTGCACTGCCCAGAACAGAGAGGACATAGACCTGTTGGAGCAAGTCCAGAGGAGGCCACCAAGTTGATTAGAGGGATGGAGTACCTATCCCATGAGGAAAGGCTGAGAGAATTTTGTTTGTTCAGGCCTCAAACCTCAAAAGAGAAGGTTTTCAGGGTGCCCCAACTGTGGCTTTCCAGTACTTGAAGGAAGCCTACAAGAATGATGGAGAGAAACTATTTACAAGAGCGTGTAGGACAAAGGGGAATGGCTTTAATCTCAAAGAGGTTTAGGTTTAGCCACTGGAACAAGTTACCCAGAAACACTGTTGATGCCCCATCCCTGGAAGCATTTAAGGCCGAGTTGAATTGGGCTCTGAGCAACCCAATCTAGTGCAAGGTGTTCCTGTCCAACGCAGAGATTTTGGAACTAGATGATCTTTAAGGTGCCTTCTGTGGTCAAATATGGTCACATTAACCCTCTCTGGCTGGGGTATCTGAACTTCTGCCACACAATAGCCACCATGCAGATGTGATGGTGGCTGTCCTGCACAGGGTCCAGTCCATGGCTGAGGTCAGTTGCAGCTCAGCCATTGAAGGGACTCATTCTCTCCATGAGCAAGTGCACCTGCCTTTCTTGAGAAAAGGGTCAAAGCTGATGTGACAACAGAATTCTAGAAAAGTAAAAAGGGATGCTAAAACACGGACTATGTTACATAAGTCACTGATTGAGAAGAGACTTGTATGGAGAAAATGGTGGTATAACARACAGTTATAAAGAGTGTTAAACAAAACATCACAGAAACTTTTTACTGAAACATATCTTTGTACAATCACCATGTCCCTATCTATTAAATGATACTGGTATTGCAGCAAAAGTGATTAGGTTGAAGACATCATCAACAGACACATCGCATGATTTGCCTACCCTTCAGTTATTCTAGAAAAGAGACAGAAACAGTGAACAAATGTTGGAATATTCCCCAATTATAGCAATGCAAGAAAGTGAAGCAGTCAGAGATGATAAGGAGTAATTTAACACAGCATAAACTGTCTCTGTTAGTGCTAGACATGGGGGAGTAAATGAGATATATTACCTGTATGGTTTACTGTCTTACTTGCCTGCAAAGATATGTTATGTGTGGGGATATACTGAAGTATAACAGGAGAAAAAAATATCAAGAGTTTGATAGAAGTTTTAATTGGTTTTACAAATCTTTTATATGAGCTTGGCCCAGCTTCAAATAAGGTAATTCAGCAATGTCRTCCCCTGTTTATAATGAACTAGAGTAGACTGTAAATTTTGGGCAGTAAGTCTAAATCTCTAGGAAATAACACTGAAAAGTGCAAAACATATAATGTGTACAGGAAAAAAAAAAGTCAAGTTTTAAACAACAGATGCAGAATTTAAGCTAATGTATCTGACTACAAAAACCTATATGAAAACTGAAGTTTTTATACTTGTAATTTAATGAAGAAGCAAAATTAGATTCTTTTTCTTCACAAGTCTCTTCTAACATTTCTTGTCCTTGTAATATTTAATTCATATGTTTGTGCTAAAAATTTCAGTGACTTCACCTTCAATTGTCTGTCCTCCTTCTACCCTTCAGATGAATGCAGCACTTGCAGTTATGAGCTTTCTCCTGAGGTTTGTCATAAAAAGTCTTCCAAGATGAAAAAGGCTTTTCTTTCTTGGTAATTTTATCTGAAAAAATGTGTAATTGTAAAAATAAAACTTTTCAGCAGGATCAGGCAAACAAACAGGAAGTTTTACATTGATATGACACCTACTGAAGTTTAGGTCTATTCTTACCTGAAAAAGCAGCTGGCTGYATACCAGCTGAATTCTCTGAAACTAGAGTCAGGTCATAAAGAAACCATTGTTTTTACTATTTTTACTGTAAAAAATGAAAATCGAAATTGACGTTTCAATGTAACATTAAGGTAAATATAAAATACAATGCTGTAAAAAGTTCTATTCTGAATAGACAAAAGAGAGAGGGAAAGAAAATAGCCACACATTTGTTAGCTCATTTTATCAGTAGGAAATTGGGATGCAATTAGTATAAGTGCATAATGGGGTCTTACAGGAAGGCTGCAGGAGGAATGATATTAAGCCAGAGCACCAACACCAGGCTTTTACATTCCACAGAAAAAAAAAACAAAAAAAAAAAAAAAACAAAAACAAAAACAAAACAAAACAAAAAAAAAAAAACGTGCAAAATAATATCTGTCTTTTGAAAACATGAAAGATTCAGGCAGCAACAGAAATACAGACTCAAAATGTTTCAGCTTCTCTACAAAAAAAACCCCAAAAACCCAAGAGTCTGAAGCACCTTAGAAATAATAATGATCTTCCGGGTTCTTTAGGATTTATGAGACAACAGAGTTGCCTTCAGGTAGTTTACTTGACTGACTACCTCTAAAATTCTCAATGATTGCTGAAAAMCCAGACAACTTATGCCGTACACCCACACAGATGACCAAAGGCTTTCTGCAATTCATTTTCTCTTTTTGCTTTGTGCAGCACTTAGGTTACATCTGCCCCCAAAACATGATTTCTTTTATGTGCATCMTTGTCTGTGTTTCCCAAGCGTGGATATTTCATTTCAAGGCACATGAAAGATAAAGCATTTCAATTTAGCTTGATTTTATAAATACAAGAACACAATATTCTGCTTCTGATTAACATGAATGAAATATCAGCTTCAGACACTGAGGGTTTCTAAATCTTCACTCCATTAAGTGACCCTGGCAGTGCTAACTTTTTCTCTCCCATTTTGACAATTTTTCAGTATGTTAGGGAAGTAAAAGAGAAACTCCCTATCTCAGACACTTCCTGTTTCAAACTAGTTCTTTCTCTGGACCTCTTGGATGAAGAAGCCTCACTGAGTTCACAGGAATCTCCCTCCATCTCCTTTGTGCACACTCCCATCCTGGAGGACAGGGGAGGATGGCTATTTTTGAAGCTTCTTTGAGTACTGACATATGTGAAAAAGATGAGAAAGAAAGAGGGAGAAAAAGACTGGCACATGCAACTGGAATGGAGACACAAAGATACCAAAGGGCCCCCTGAGAAGAATGACAGGGCTAGTTAGAGTTTGAACTGTTGAATGGCAACTAAAACTTGTAAAAGAAGACTTATGTCAGATACAACCTCTGAGAAACACGCTATTTATTTCATCCTTCCCATAAGTTTTCTCTTTCATCCTTGTATTTCTTTTATGTAGACTATGGTCTGTAATGTAGATGTCTGAGTGGATTAGAGTTTTTTAACAGAAAACTGAACTCTGAAAAATCTGCTATTGTAGAGTGTTCTGTCTCACAGTTTGTGATGGTTGTGATTGACAGCTATTAAGAGGCAGTTTTTTGAGACTTGTTACTAATGTGTTTACCTTCCCTTTTCATCCTGTCATGTTGGCATTCTTCTAGACTTTTCACARAAGATATTTTATGTATCTATATATAGCTTGTGAATTTTAGGCTTTTTGGTTTAGACATTGTTGATCAACAGCCTATGTCTATGCTGGAGTGCTAAGTCAAGTATTTGAAATTCATCTTTATAGTTTGCTTCTTTAAAAACCTCTTCCTTAAAGAACACTCTCAATTTCCATATATWAAGTATAGGAGCCGCAGACCTGTCCTTCCAATATACATAAATCAATCAATGAAGTAGAGGGAGTAGGATGGGTCTTAACAGACCCAAAGATCCAATAAGAAWCCTAAGGACACTGTCCAAAGTGCCTTCCTTTCTTGGTTCAAAGAGATGCTATTTCCAGATGGAATGTACACAAACTATTTCTATGTGTTAAATATGTGACGTGTTTTTTTAATCAAATGTASCCACCATACTCAAAGCTGCTCTATATTAATGCCATAGAATTTATCCAGGATATGAAATGCCAAAATGCAATTGTCTTTGCCAAAACAAATCCAAATATTAGACCTTGCCCTCTCCAGCAAGACACTGCTTACTTTCGTCATGAGAAAAATATAACACAGACTTATCTTCATCATTAGTTACTGTTCACATTAAGAYTGTTCTCTCACTATATATATAGCAAGAACATGTATTTTGACTTCTATACACAAATTCCAGCAGGTACTTTAGATCCATTGGACTAAATAAAAAAGCCAAAGCTGTTTGAGGATTCCATAAAAWGCAGGACCTCATCTGATAACAGAGATGCTAGTCCACTCTTAAAAAAAGAAACAAGATTAAACTAAAGTCAAAGTATTATTTTCTGCAGTTCCTATTCTTGTTATTGTGAATACTGACTCTGAAAGAAACCAGAGCATGCATCTAAGTAATCATGTGCTAGCTTAAGTTATTTCCTCCAGTGACCTGCAAAATATATATTCTCGTGCTTAGAGCTGTAATGTTTAAAATAAGCAGAATGTGTACAAACACTTTTGCAAAATGAGTAAGCAGAAATACATGTAAATGAAATCTTTAATAAATGTATCCTTAAAAACTTTCTCCAAACAATGAAACAAATTGCACTGTGCATCTCTTTCTAGCTGTGCTTTCTAGCTGTAGCTGTGACTCATAGCAGACATTATAAGGACTTCTCCAGCTGAGGGTCTTTCCCTGTAGTACCCTGGTTTCATGATATTGGAAGGAACTTTAAAATATTTAAACAAGATATTACTTATAATTTTCTTCACTTATAAAAGATTTTGATTTTTCCATTTGTTTTTATGCTACCCATACACAAAATTTCCAATAGACAAGGTAGACTTGCTAAAATTGCTTTGCTATTGAGAAGAAACAACACTTAAAACCTGTAAGTATGGCTCCAACACATTACTTTTATATTTTGTTTGACAGAAAAAGTGAAGTAACTGAGAATTTCTCACACGAAAACCTAATTTCCTTAAAACTGACCATTTGATTAATGTGGTAGGATAGGTTGAGCAGTCTATCAACTGTTACATGTCAGAAGATGCCTTAGGAAAGAAACTTACAGAGCTTCATTTTTTAAAAAACTTAGTCCTTGAAACTTAGAAATGTTCCTTGTGAGATTAGGTGGATCAGCTACTGAAAAAATTAGGACAAATCCTACTTACATCCACCTGACATTAGGCATGTTCTTTTTAAGGCAACACTGGGTTTGATTTTGTCAAGGAATGAGAAGACACTACTCTGTGAAAATGCATTTTAACAATTACAAAAAAAAAAAAAAAACAAAAACAAAAAAACAAACAAAAAAAACCAGCTTCTATGGGAAGCCATATCTGGGAGACTGGATTTCAGGGAAGTTTTATTCCTGATGCCTGCTGCAGATCTGGGAGGGCTCACACCACGAAGTGTTTATATAGTCTCTATCACAGGCTCTAGATCTGATTAGCAATGTGGCCAAGCACAAATTAAAATATACAGGTACACATCACAGAACAACAACAACTACATAGACCAACATGAACAGAGAACAATGCCTTTATCAGCATCCATATATGCAGGAACAGCATTCACATGAGCCACTGGACAGAATCATCGTTTCTTCCATTCAGCTAGTCTGTAGTCTGCTGCTGGTTGTACACATGTACACATACACACATACACGCACCCCTTTTAAGAATAGAACTAAATMGGAGTAGGAAAATTTGCAGTGATCAGGTTTAGGGCTCACTCAGGCAAGTGTACTGACCACCATCTTGCTTTCATTCAGTCTCTTTTAACCCTATTTATCTCCATTTTCCCACATTCCTTCTCCATTTACATCTGTCTCTCCATTTCTTTGTCCTTATCTTCTCCCAGATAAAAAAAMCCCAACAAGCTAAAACACCCCTAATATTTTCTTCCTATTGGTTACAGTTTTATTCCTTCTGTATCCAAATTTGCTATTTCTGATAAAGTCCCTTACATAATTTCATACATGGATGGTATTTCTGATATATTTACCTGGCTGCCATATGAATCTAAAATGAACTCTAATTATCTGGGATATTTGACCAACTGTAATCTCTGCAATCCAGGCATTCCTCACCCTTGTGGCACTATTCTTATGCTAAAAACTGGGTTTTTGAGACTCTTACTCATATTTGTTATGTCCAGAAATACCTCATTCCATGTCCAGCAATTTCATAGGTTCCATTCTGTCACCTTATCTGCAGAACATGGGCATAACCTGTCTACATACCTTAACACGAAAGTCTCCTTGTACCATCTTTCTTTGATATATGTGTAATTCCAGACACAATGTGCCTTGTAATTTACCCAGAATACTATGAGAATAATTTCACTCTTTTACACATTCAACTTTTTCAAGTGCTCTATTTCTAACATTTTCTAAGAAAAACTACAGCTCTATTTCTTACAATTACTGCCATTAAAAAAAAAAAAAATCTACTTTCAAAAAAAAGTTTAGATAAAAAGTTGTCAATCAGATATATCTACCACTAAATCACTATCATCATAAATAATTAACAAAATCTTTCTCAGGTTTTTAAGACTGATGGCTGTCACAGCCAAGCTTCAAATCGCAGTTAAAATTAGACTTAATCCTCTAACACTTTTCTTATTCCATGCCACWTCATATTACCTCTAACAACAATGTCCTTTTCCCTTGCTGATCTGTGAAACATAGCTCATGACAGTGGAGCCAGCCACCCCAGTTGTTTCCTGCATATATATTGCATGCATTCGCATTTCAGTTTTGTGAGCTATACTGTAGCTCTCTTACAGTGCTGAAAGAAATCTTCTTGGAATTCTAAAGTGTAAGATTTATATGTCTAGATTTGGAGAGTATAAAGCAGCTTGTCCAGTTGTCACACTGCAAACTGGAGAAGGGAGCACCTTTTGAACTATTACTTTAATGAGGTTAAACTAAAAAACAGCTGATGTCAATGAAGACTGATGTTCTGACCATATTTTTGCTCTTTTTAAGGAAGACATGCAAAAGGAGGCTGTAGGCAAAAATAGGCTGTGGGCAAATGGGACCTGTATTGAACATCTGTGCTTGCATTTTTTTTTTCCCTGTTACTAAAAAGAATGTTAAGCTGGTGATTTTAAATGATTTAAAGTTGACAGCGCTAGGTCTAATAATAGCAAGCCAAACAACATCTGGTGTGGTGCAARTGAAATGATTTGGTATAACACTTAAAAATCTGCATGACAAGTAGGGAACTTTTTTGATCCTTCTAAAGGACATGTTGAGCCATCATTTTTAATGAATTATATGACAAGATGGGATGTGGATTTCTCATGAAATTTCTATTACATAACTAATCGAGTTTTCCTTTTTTTTTATTAGAAAGCTTATAGTAGGGACAGGTTTCATGTCTCCCAAAATATTCTCTCTCCTTTATGGAGATAGTTTTTTTTTAATGCTATGCTTATTTTTGTTTTATCCCCTTATGTGTTRCTTTTCTGCATGCTCAATGTGAATACCGTATTAAAAAATTATGAGGAAGCACCTGGGAGTGTCAGAAAAATTAAGATTTGGCTAAAAACCAAAAATTCTCTAGCAGAAGCTGCAGAAAACTAACCCAATGTGAGGGTACAGTGCTGAAAATCACTGGTAATGTTTAAGGCATGCTTCATTGAGGTTTTTTCTTATATTATTGATCACAGCTACTTGCTTGAAGACCTGTTTATAACCTCAATTCTTCTATCATAAGTTTAATCTATACATAGAATATTCCAAATTAATTTTTTTTCTGTACAGAATTTTTGATGACAATCAATGAAAATTCTATATATAGTCATGGAAATTCAATAAATATAGAGAAAACCAAAAGTAGAGCAAATATGGATGTATGTATAAAATTTCAAGCCTCTTTTGCACAAAATTCTTAACATGCACAAGCTCTTCTAGACACCTTCTTTGTCTCTACAGGCAGAAGCACAAATTAAGAATATATAATTTTAAAAGTTACTTACTGKTACTTAAACCAGAATAAAAAAAATTGTTTAGGACATTCACCCATACATGAGTACTTTATTCATTGCTCTAACAAAATCTTGAAACAAAATWCTTTATCAAAGATAGTTTAAATTCTTTTCCTAACTACTTCCTCCATTTCATCATATTGAGATGACTTTTTTGTTTGATTCTGTGTGTGTGTATGTGCATGTGTGTGCATGCACGTATTTAATTCGAAAGTTATGACACTGGAGGTGAACACAGAATCTGAGCTTGAAAAACATAGAAATACATAATCATTTGCATTAAATAAAACATTTTTGTGGCTCCTAATATGTCTGACACATCCTAAAGATTGCTTGAAATATTTTTTTTTTATTTTGCACATATTATTACACTTAGCGAGCATAGCTAATTGGCATTACTGTAGTACATGAATAACAATGTGGCTTAAAACTATAAAAGAAAAGGAAATTATGTTTATTTCTTATACATAAATGATTAGCCACTATGTATTATTTATATTACACAAATTTAAGCAATGTATAATACATGAGGATAAATTTACTATATTTGGAGCAAAATTAACTGAGTTGTCTCTTAGGACCTTTATTAATATTGCAAAATTGGTATTATACTCCTGTATAATTGATTTTTGAAGACTATTTTGCATATGTTTTCCTAAATCACTTCACTTAATCTAGAAAATGTTGCATATCATGTGCAAGGCTGATAGTAATAAGAAAAAGGTATATAGTGAAGCATGAGACAAAGYTCCTTAAATTCTGGGAAAATGGGTTAACTTTGCGCTAAATATGAAATGCCCATTTTTCTGTGAAAAAACTCATAACAAGATATTTAAATCTTAAGAAAAAACACTTTCCTAGCTGTCTAACCTCAAACTTCAATATGTTTCTATGATCTGTATATTTTTATTCAAATTACATTAATAAAGTGCTAAGGAAATTACAGATATTGGAAATCCTCATATTGGRAAAAAAAACCCCAAAAAACAACTACTTATTTACTTCCTGAAGACAGTGACAAAAGTCGTGATGAGATTTGTGTTCTAGGAGTTTGAGTACTTTCTCAGAAGAGAGAGAGTTTTTCTCTTTGAGAGAGATTATGAGATCCAAGGGGTTTCACAGGTGCTTCTATAAGACTGAGAAAGGATGACAACAATTTCTGTAGTAGAGGACAATGACCAATCTTTCTTCTATCCACCCTTTAATATTGTAAAATGGGAAGGAATCAATTATTGGAAGCTCTCTTTCTGTTGAATGTGAAATAGTAATGAAACTTCCCTCTCATCATAAGAGGAAAAATATTTTTCATTAGCAATGAAAACTGTTGATTRTTTCAAAGATCATTCTTCTTTAGTCTAAATACTTATCTACATCTATATAAATAAATGTTAGATGCATTTTGATACATTTTTGTACATTCCAGTTTGAGAATTCTCTTACTACAATGCATACAGTGTAGGAATAAATATTAACTGTTCAGGAATTTTATAGTTTGAGATTTGTTYTCATGTGAGAACTCCTTTTGCTCCTTTGGATTCATGTCAACTTAGTTTCAGAAAAAACTTTTGGAGCAAAGTGTGTCTTCTGTTTCACATCAGTCCTTCCAAAGGAAATGCTAGACATTAGAATCCTCAAATAAGGAGAAAATATACTATTGTTTTCCTCAGATATGTTAGTTCTATTTAAGACCAACTAATTAGAAAATTTCATGGTCATTTAGAGGTGTAGAAATAACAGACAAAGAAGAWAAAAAAGATTGCTATACCATAATCCTAGCTCTTCCATTTTACCTCCTTTATTAATAAATTCTATCCAACAAGCCTTTTTTTGTCACACCAGCCACTGCAAAATTTGGCACCAGAATGTGTGGCAGTTTTGGAATGGAAGTAGAGGCTCAGAAGTTCTTAGCTGCTGTAGAGTTAAAGCTCAATGCCTTTCCTTTAAATTGAAATTATCAGGGTGGTTTGTGTTCAGCATTGTAACCAGCTGAGGAACTTCAGTGAGCAGACATATTAAAACATCTCTTTGTCCTCTGGGAAATGATTAAAGCCCTATGATTTCTGCACTTGCTTTTGTTATCTCAAATGTCACAGTGATTGATGGCAAAACATCTCTTCTTCTGTCGTGTTTTGGACTCTGTTGCTTGCCTTGGAGCAGATAATGTAGCCACAGTAAAATGTGAAATGACAGATAAATAATTTGTCTTGTTTTCTCTCCCAAGTTGCAACTAGAATAGCCAGGGTACACTTGTTCACCTACCTCGGGATTGCTTCTGATAACATTCTGGTGATTGACACCAGGCATGTGCAACACATATTCAAAAAATTGTAGGAGAAATCTGCATTCATCCTGGAAATACAAGGTATTTTGTTGCCTGGATAGTGTAGCAGTTATACTGTTTCTTACTAGGTTTTCTGTAAATTTCATTTAAAAACAAAAAGTTAAAAAACTCAAACCAAACCAGAAAACAAAGCACACTGAAAAAAAGGTTTAAGTATTTTTCTTTGAAACCTCATTCAAGAATCTTGATTTTTCTGAGATATTGTCTGCTAGCAACACTATTTTTTTATGGTTTATGGTTTCTTTTCTTTTTTTTTTTTT